>NC_045754.1:3363771-3363929 GCF_008692095.1 Etheostoma spectabile
TGTATTTTAACATAGGGGGGTGTATACTTATGCCCCTGTATTTTAACATAGGGGGTGGGCTTCTTCTAGACAAGGGACACTTGTGGAATACCTGCAGAAAAGGGACAGGAAGTAGTTCTTTTGGAGATTATGGTCAACTAGTGGCTGTTGGAGCAGTG
>NC_045754.1:3363959-3364077 GCF_008692095.1 Etheostoma spectabile
GGTTAGCCACCTGGTCTCTAGTGACGTAGAAAGCCGTGCAGATGTTGGACAGCTCACCATGAGACTGGAGACAGAGGACACTCAGAAACCGGATCAGAGGACATTCAGAAACCGGATC
>NC_045754.1:3367879-3368253 GCF_008692095.1 Etheostoma spectabile
AGATAAATAAGGTCATGTACTTATTAGCACAGTCTTCCAAATTTGAAAGTCATTCAAAAAGGAACAAAAATGTCCCACGTTCAAAAGGAGAAGAGGAAGAAGTTGATAAACAACTTCTCAGGTCCGACCCCCTCTCTCTACTTTTATCCTTTAGTAAATCTTATTCTTCAGTTATTTACACATCATAGACACAGATGCATACATACACAAACACGTATAACCCCTTTTTTTTTTTTATTCTTCCCTTTCTTCTACTTTCTATACCATCTATAGCTAGACATGCTAGTATGTAGATACACTAGCATATGCACACACCAGCATATAAACATACCAGTATATGGACGTATCGGTATATAAGTATATTAATATATAGA
>NC_045754.1:3368263-3380763 GCF_008692095.1 Etheostoma spectabile
CATATAAATGCCAAGAAACCACACAGTCTACTGCAATACCATCAGTTTAAGTCCTTTTCGTATCCCTTTAATATATTAATTTTAAATAATCTCTTGAAATTGCTCATTGTTGTAGATGATTTCATCTCTTCACTGCAGCTGTTCCATAAAGTAACTCCTTTTAGTTGAGATGCAGTGACATTTAGCATTTGTTTTTATAGGTTTCGTTTTATATACAAATATTCCTCTTGAATGATGATCCAGAAGGCAGGAAATGAAGTGTTTGACACCCCAGATTTCTTGGGGGAGGACCCCCAGATCCTCCGTCTAACATATGCCTAATAAACCCTACGCCTCTGAATGAATATAAAAGTTTAATTTTTCCTAGCCACCATCCGTGGAAGAAATTCAAGTATTTTAAATAACACTAGTGTAATAATAGTAAATTTATAAAGTCATGGAAGTCATTTAAACAGAATTTGAGACTTCAATAGTTTGCGACCAACATTTTTTGTCATGTAAAGGGGTGTCACCCCCCCCCCCCAAATGTGTGGAGAGCGCAGATTTGAGTCGCGCATGAGTCTCGTTGCGACAAGCTGTTAGCATATAAGATGCTAACGAGAGACTTCTGTAGCTAATGTCAATACAGTAAAAATTGACATACTTAACAGTAAAAATAGACTTAATTAAGTTGGTTCACTGCTGGCTACATGTTAGCATCAAACACAACAAAGGCTGTCAGTTGAATGGTGTTTTGAGCTAACGTTAGCATCCAAACAACCATAGATAGCTACAACATTTTTGAAATGATTCCCATCTTCTGTTGTTGTTTGTAATGATAAAGTTTATTATTTCACAAATTTCAGCATGACAGTTGTGTCGTAAACCGCTTAAATCTGAGCATGCACGACTCACATCTGCACTCGACTCACACTGGGCAGCAACAAGGGGGTTTGTTGTTGTTGTTGTTGTTGTTTTACAGACACACGTACTGATGAACTGTACGTACCCACAGCTGATCATCTACCCCGGGAGGGTTTTTCTTGACGAAGGCTCCATAGTAGGTGGCGATGTTCCTGTGGTGGCTGTACTTCTTCAACATGTTAATCTCTGCTTTAATCTCCTCCTCCTCATCCTAAAACACACACACACACACACACACAATGCTAATACACTAATTCTGTGTTTACTGAAATGTAAACTATTAAGAATCCTGGAGAGGAAATCGGATTAAAGAAGAGAGCCCTCCAGCCGCGTGTAGTGAGGACAAACTGCTGCTCAAGTGACCTCAACTCAGGCTGTAGGTGTGTGTGGGCGTGTACAGATCTAATAAGCCTCTGTGTGTGTGTGTGTGTGTGTCTCGAGTGTGTGTGAGTGTGTGTGTGTAAGTGTGTGTGAGTGTGATTGTGTCTAAACGTTGTGTGTGTGTGTGTCTGTTTGTGTGTGTGTTTACTACTCCTGTGACGTCCATGACCTTGATGGCAGCAAGCTGGCCTGTTTAACATGGGACCCTGAACGCCACAGAAGAAAAGAACATAATAAGAAAGATGCTCAGATGATTAGATTTAAGAAGCAGTGTGCATACTTGTCAGTCATAATATATATTTTGCACTTTAATATGAATAAAGCTAATATTAAAAGACTGCCAGGTGCCTTTTTTTAGCCAGCTGCAATAGTTAAAGCTGAAGGGGACATGTGTGAGGGGATGGGTAAAAGTCTCTTATTTGATATCTTCTCGGTCGTATCTCAGGAGGAGCTATGAGCAAGGATGTTTCTCAGAAGGAGCTATGAGCGAGGATGTATCTCAGGAGGAGCTATGAGCGAGGACGTATCTCAGAAGGAGCTATGAGCGAGGACGTATCTCAGGAGGAGCTATGAGCGAGGATGTATCTCAGGAGGAGCTATGAGCGAGGACGTATCTCAGGAGGAGCTATGAGCGAGGACGTATCTCAGGAGGAGCTATGAGCGAGGACGTATCTCAGAAGGAGCTATGAGCGAGGACGTATCTCAGGAGGAGCTATGAGAGAGGATGTATCTTAGGAGGAGCTATGAGCGAGGACGTATCTCAGGAGGAGCTATGAGCGAGGACGTATCTCAGGAGGAGCTATGAGCAAGGACGTATCTTAGGAGGAGCTATGAGCGAGGATGTATCTTAGGAGGAGCTATGAGAGAGGACGTACTCTCAGACGGAGCTATGAGCGAGGAGTATCTCAGGAGGAGCTATGAGCAGACGTATCTCAGAGGCTATGAGCGAGGACGATCTCAGAGGAGCTATGAGCGAGGACGTATCTCAAGGGCTAGCGAGGACGATCTCAGAGGATATGAGCGGAGACGTTATCTCAGGAGGGACTATGAGCGAGGGACTGTACTCAGGGGAGCTATGATCGAGGAGTATATCAGAGAGCGAAGCAAGGGACGTATCTCAGGAGAGCTATGAAGCAAGGGACGTATCTCAGAAGGAGCTATGAGCGAGGAAGTATCTCAGGAGGCGTATGAGAGAGGATGTATCTTGGCGGAGCTATGAGCGAGGAGTATCTTGGAGGAGCTATGAGAGAGGATGTATCTTAGGAGGAGCTATGAGAGAGGATGTATCTTAGGAGGAGCTATGAGCGAGGATGTATCTTAGGAGGAGCTATGAGCAAGGACATATCTCAGCAGGGCTATGAGCAAGGACGTTTCTCAGAAGGAGCTATGAGCAAGGACGTTTCTCAGAAGGAGCTATGAGCAAGGACGTTTCTCAGAAGGAGGGCTATGAGCAAGGACGTTTCTCAGAAGGAGCTATGAGCAAGGACATATCTCAGCAGGGCTATGAGCAAGGACGTATCTCAAGAGGAGCTATGAGCGAGGATGTTTCTCAGGAGGAGCTATGAGCGAGGATGTTTCTCAGGAGGAGCTATGAGTGAGGATACACTGAAAGCCGTTGCTAACTCTGCCCACAGAGCTGACAAATTCACGTGACACTTTAGACGAAAGAACGTCTCATCCCTCTTAAAAGACATTTTCTTGAGTCCACTCTTCTCGCAGTATTTCCCCGCGTCTGTCCCATGCTTCCTTCGTGGGACGGACAAAGACACGAGGAAAGGAAGCAAGTGGAGGAAACGTGGGATGTAATTTAATAACCTGAGACGTAACCCAAGTTCAATCACCCGTAGATGATGATGATGGGAGCTGTGTGTGTTTACGTCTCTGAAGAAGCAGCTGTGCTTATTCATCTGTTGTGTGTAAGTGTGTAACTGATTATGTTTACATGCACACTAATACTTTCCTATTATTCAGAATTTATTTATTTATTGGATTAGGATAATGCACATTAATCAACATTTCTGTAAATGCGCCAGTGTTAGCTGTAATGAGATAGAAGTGCTAACCACTTAGCCACCATGCTGCCCAAATTATGAGATAATATGACAGTTTTCTGAATGTGAGAAATGTCAGGTAAACAGCATATTCTGTTAGGATATTCCAAATATGGCCTTTGTCTGAATATAGCATTGTCAATATGCCGGTATTATTCAGGTTCACAGGAATATTAGTCAAATATTCACGTTATTTAGCCATGAAAACAGGAATATTAGTCAAATATTCACGTTATTTAGCTATGAAAACAGGAATATTATTAAAATATTCACTTTATTTAGCCATGAAAACAGGAATATTAGTCAAATATTCACGTATTTAGCCATGAAAACAGGAATATTAGTCAAATATTCACTTTATTTAGCCATGTAAACAGGAATATTAGTCAAATATTCACGTTATTTAGCCATGTAAACGGGAATATTAGTCAAATATTCACTTTATTTAGCCATGTAAACAGGAATATTAGTCAAATATTCACGTTATTTAGCCATGAAAACAGGAATAAGAGCAAATATAGTATATTGAATAGTGTGTACATGTTGTCCCCATGTTGTCTTCATGTTATCCCCATGTTGTCCCCATGTTGTCCCCATGTTGTCTTCATGTTGTCTTCATGTTATCCCCATGTTGTCCCCATGTTGTCCACATGTTGTCTTCATGTATCCCCATGTTGTCTTCATGTTATCCATGTTGTTCATGTTGTCTCATGTTGTCTTCATGTTATCCCATGTTGTCCCCATGTTGTCTATGTTTCCCCATGTTGTCCTCATGTTGCCCTCGTTGTCCCATGTTGTCCTCATGTTGTCCTCATGTTGCCTATATCAATGTTCTTTTTAATTCCCCAAAATAACATGATTGATTCCAACGCTCTTTGCCAAGTACAAATCTCTACTTTCATTTTTTGTTGTCTATTATATTTTAGCATTGTAAAAAAATGGAAGTGTTTTTGAAATAGTATGAGTAAAAGTTGACATATCCAGTCTGTGTATATCATCAACATCCATTCCTTTAATTTTAGTCTCATATTCCTAATTTCTCTGCTTTTCTAACTCAAACATTAGGTAAAACTTCCTATAATGAGGTTTATTGACCATAATCCAAAAATACTGTAAAACTAAAGTTAATAAGTTAGTGTTGCGTGTGTTAAAGCGTCAAAAAACATGAAAAAAAATGTTGAAAAACAGGACAAAAACGTAAGAAAAAGTTAAAAACATCGATAAAAATTCAACAAAAGTGTTGATTTTCAATTTTGACGTGAAGACGACACACGCTTTCTATCTGGGATTTAACGATAAAAACAACCATGAAAAACCACCCCCCCATCACACACACACACACACACACCACACACACACACACACACACACACACACACACACACACACACACACACACACACACACACACACACCAAACACACACAACACACCACACACACCCACACACACACACACACACACACACACACACACACCACACCACACACACACACACACACACACACACACACACACACACACACACACACACACCTCCTCATGTAATTAGCACAGTCCTGCAGGTTGTTAGTGAGGCAACGATACGAATGGGAGTTGGAAAAGGCAAGTGATGTCTGTGTGTGGTGTGTGTGTGTGTGTGTGTGTGTGTGTGTGTGTGTGTGTGTGTGTGGTGTGTGTGTGTGGTGTGTGTGTGTGAATGTGAGCAACTCGTATGTGAAAGTGACCAAGAGTGTGAAATATCATGGCCCTAACACACACACACACACACACACACACACACACACACACCCACACACACACACACAACACACACACACCACACACACACACACACACACACACACACACCCACACACACACACACACACACACACACACACACAACACACACACCACACACACACACCATACACACACACACACACCCACACTCTGGTTTCCCAGTGTTGCATCAGACGCTGAGTGTATCTGACAGGCTGAAACCACCTCAGAGTACGGAAGTCTCGTTATGTTTTCTTCCTGTCTCTCTCTCTTGTTTTCCTCTTTTACATCACAGACTCTCTCAGTCCCCAGTGGCCATTTTGTTTCCTTTGAGAGACTGTTTACCTCGTGTTTGACACTTTTTGGGCCTTTTTTACAACCTATTTTGTATCTTTTTATTCTAATGTTACAACTTTAACCCTCATGTTTGACCTCATGTTGTCCTCATGTTGTCCCCATGTTGCCCTCATGTTGTCCTCTGTTGTCCCGTTTCCCTTATGTTGCCCTCATGTTGTCTTCATGTTGTCTTCATTTTGTCTTCATGTTGTCCTCATGTTGTCTTCATGTTGTCCTCATGTTGTCCCATGTTGTCCTCTGTTGTCCCCTTTTTGTCCTCATGTTGCCCTCATGTTGCCTTCATGTTGTCTTCATGTTGTCTTCATGTTGTCTTCATGTTGTCTTTCATGTGTTCCTCATGTTGTCCTCATGTTGTCTCATGTTGCTTTTCATGTTGTCCTCATTTGTCTTCATGTTGTCTTCATGTTGTCCCTTGTTGTCCTCATGTTGCCTCATGTTGTCCTCATGTCATTGTTCTTCAGTTGTACTCATTTGTCTTTCATGTTGTCTCATGTTGTCTTCATGTTGTCCTCATGTTTCCTCATATTGTCCCCATGTTGTCCTATATCAATGTTCTTTTAATTCCCAAAATACATGATTGATCCGACCGCTCGTTGCCAAGTACAAATCTCTACTTTCATTAATTTTGGGTCTTATTCTATTTTATAGCATTGTAAACAAAGTGAAGTGTTGTTGAAATAGTGTTGAGTAAAAGTTGACATATTCCAGTCTGTGATTATCTCAACATCCATTCCTTTAATTTTAGTCCAATCAATATCCTAATTTCTGCTTCTGCTTTTCTAACTCAACATTAGGTATAATTTCTATAAATAGGTTTATTGCCCATAAATTCCAAAATACTGTAAACTAAAGTTAACAAGTTGGTGTTACGTAGGGTAGTAACGTCAAAACAGTGACAACATTGGAAAAAGCGTCAAAGTGTTGCAAAAAAGGGACAAAAACGTAAGAAAAAGTTAAAAACATCGATAAAAAGCATCACAAAAGTGCTGATTTTCAATTGGACGTGAAGTCCATAACACCGAGGAAATTAAGTTCTGGCAGCTCATTAACTGTAATTAAAAAAAACAACTGAAGTAAAAACTCAGACATTTCTTTTATGTAAAATGTAATTTCACTTTCTCTCAGATGAAGTCATTTGACGCTTGTTTCAACGCTTCTTATCTACTTTTGCCGCTTTTTTACACAACATTTTCAACGCTTTTTGTTCCACTTTTGAAGCTTTTTTGAGGTTTTTGACGCTCCTTACCCAGGAACCTACTGGGGAAATGCACGGAGCACAGATAATTACCCATAATGCACTCTGACATATGAATAACACAATACAACTGGGAATCACTTTCTAGGGACAAGTTCTCTTAGAAATGCGTAAACATGCAGTCATACACTGTTAATACACCGAAACTTCGTAAGTGTATCTGTCTTCGACAGATCACTGTGATCAAGATGACACGAGAAGTTGTATTAAAACCTAATCACACACACCACACACACCCCACACCACACACCACACACACACGCATGTATGCAGAGGCGGACGTACCATTGGCAAAGGTCGGCAATTGCCTTGGGCCCCAGCCCGCCGAGGCCCTAAACGCCTCATGAACTTATGGTTACGACTTGTTGTCTTACTTTTCACCAATTCATTATATTCCTGAACACTTGATACGCTAATGCTATCCGATTGTTTAATTCATGATGAGAAACCCCCCCCCCCCCACCACACATTGGACTATTCCATTTCCTACTGTAACCCAAACAGCTCAGCAGGCTGTAAGTCGGAGGCTACAGACGGTGGAAAATGAAGCGAAGTTACCGAAGTGGTTCTGAAAAAAGGAAGAAGAAGAAGCGGGAAGAAAGCAGAACGTTTTTAGGAAAACTTCCAAAAGGTAAAAACCTTTTTAACAACGGCTACTGACGACACGAACATTAACGTTACTAAAGAGCAGCAAGAAGCCGGTGCTTGCGCTAGCAATGCTAACGTGATGAAGAGTAGTGTCAGCCCAGGTTGCTCTAGCAATGCTAACACTGATGAAGAGTAGCTACCCACCGGCAGCATCAGCCCAGGTTGCTCTAGTGATGCTAACATGATGAAGAGTAGTGCTAGCCCAGGTTCCTCTAGCTAGCAATGCTAACACTGATGAAGAGGAGCTACCCACCGGCAGTGTCAGCCCAGGTTGCTCTAGCTAGCAATGCTAACACTGATGAAGAGGAGCTACCCACCGGCAGTGTCAGCCCAGGTTGCTCTAGCTAGCAATGCTAACACTGATGAAGAGGAGCTACCCACCGACAGTGTCAGCCCAGGTTGCTCTAGCTAGCAATGCTAACACTGATGAAGAGGAGCTACCCACCGACAGTGTCAGCCCAGGTTGCTCTAGCTAGCAATGCTAACACTGATGAAGAGGAGCTACCCACCGGCAGTGTCAACCCAGGTTGCGCTAGTGAAGACTGGAGAAAGTTACAAGCACGTCTTTCTCAGATAAATAAGGACCGAAAAGGGGGAGAACGAGGGTTGTGGAGGGGGAGGGGTGGGGGGTAAAGATAGAGAACAGAGGGAGGTGGCGGGTGAGGAGGGCAGGAGATGTAGGAAAGGCCAGAGGATTCTTTGGAGGCACCCTGAGGCGTAAAACCACACCTCAGGTCCCGTGTTCAGGCAGGTCTCACATTCTTCACCTGAACACAAGCCTCGACACATGAAGAAGAGACAGGGACAGGCGGACGGGAGACAACATGCACTGCAGAGACAACATCTGACTGGATGTGTACAAAGACTCAGTGGTTGTAAGGAACTGCTGATTTCGAGCATGAATGAATGTAATAGAGGCGCAAGTTTTTTTTCAAAAGCTCTTTTAGGCCGATATTACTGTCTTTTTAGAGACTGCAGAGGCCTCCGTTTTAACCCTGGTGTTGTCTTCACCTTTCGGGACCCTCTCGCGTCCCTCGGGTCAAACTGACCCGGGACTTATTTGGGGTTTTAAAAACAATTCTGAAATTTTTTTTACTTCATAATCTATTAACAAATATTGTCTTTATCTCATTTTCCAACAGCTGAGATAACATCTATGTTCAGGGAATGCATCAGTCTCTACTAGAACACTATTAAACATGGAAGTGGGGTTTGTTTTTTATCATAAGGTTATAATTCATGTTAAAAATCCACCATGGAAACAACATAAGTGTCATATCCAGAATAATGTTCTGAGTCAGGAACACATGTTTATCTCAGGAAATAAGGAAAGGCGTTGATCTCAGGTAGAAAACATGGAACTTGTACTACGTAGTCTACCTGGGTCATAGGTTAGACCTACTACGTGGTCTACCTGGGTCATAGGTTAGACCTACTACGTGGTCTACCTGGGTCATAGGTTAGACCTACTACGTGGTCTACCTGGGTCATAGGTTAGACCTACTACGTGGTTTAACATGGTCATAGGTTAGACCTACTACGTGGTCTACCTATTAGCCGAGGCCACTTAGTCTGCAGAAGGCAGCGATTCTTCCTACCCCCAAATTCAATAAATGTGTGTTTTGAGTGCGAGAAGAAATCTCCTAGGCCTGATGCATGTATAGTGTAGCCTAAAATGTCCGAGGCAACCTCAGTGATTTTACCGCTGGGGGGGAGGGGGGGCGAAAGAGTCCAATGCTTCAGACAACATAGGGAACGAAACGGGAGCAGGCCGGGATTTGGGAGTCTTTCTCTCGGGATTTTGCATGACAGTCACGTGATCGGGATATGACGGGAGCATTTCAGTATTTTCGTGGGCTCCCGTCACCCTCTAGTGTCTGTCCCTCTGCTCGGGTTTACCACTGGGTCTGACTTAATGTCCCCCCCCCCCCCCTCCCCTCCCCACAACACTATCTGACTCTCTGGTACTGGCTATCATGTTCAAAGTTTCTCATTTATTAAATAATTGCTTAAAGCATTCAAACAAAGTCTTGTGTTGGAGTTTGTAACTTTCCAAAATCTTCATTCTGACTTAGAGGTTTTCATTTGCACTGTATATACATATCAGTCCCAAATACCGGATATTCATTAAATGCTAATAATCTTTATCGGCCTTGAAAAGCCAGAATCAGATCCCATATCGGATCTCTAATAAAAAAAAAAGGTCTGTGATGTGTTTCTGTGTTTTAAATCAACACAACTCACTGAATAAACTCCACTTTAACTCACCGATTTACTCAACACAGGAGAAAACTCTCATCCAGGTACCGCTGCCTCCTCATTGGTCAAAGCTTGCATGTGAGTCTTAGTGTTTCCACACACCCCAGGTCACATATTAAAGCGAGTGGGATTAAAAAAAGATCGCAGGTTCGATTCCCCCGGAGCGAGAAGAGGGGAGTCTACCCTGCTGGAAGGATCTCTGGAGGACAGCAGCAGCTGGAACTGCAGGAGAAATATAGAAATGTGTCGCACGCTTTAACGCTCCCCGGGAACCGGCAGTCATCCGCCATCGTTCAGAAATCTCTCGCTCTGCTCCTCGCTATCTGTCGCTGTGAGAGAGGATTAAACCCGGGGGGGGGGGGCAGCGGGGAGAGGAGACTGATCTGGGAGCAGCTGGGACGCACGCGGTGGCAGGGGAGGACGAAGGAAAAGCGTCCCGCTGCAGGTCACGAGATGAAAAACAGTCGGGGAAAATGTCACTTGATCTTTTAATTTGTCGTCAACTATGAAAAAAACAACCTAATTTTGGTCACTTTTTCCAACATTTTTTGTCACTTTTTCAAAGTTCTTTGATATTTTTAACGTTGACATTTTCAGTTTATTTCAACGGCCCCTTTTTTTCTGACAAAAAAAGAAAGAACTGAAAACATGAGGGTTAAAAATACATTTTTATATGACATACCTTAAAAAAAACGAGGAATTATGAATTATTTTTTACTGAACGCTGAGATCAGAGACAGGTATCTGTTTCAAATTCTATAAAATTGAATAAAAACACCCAAAATTAAACTGAAGTTATCCTCAGTTGTTTGGAGAGTGATGCATGCATAAGGTGCATCCATGTTATTCTGGGTAGTTTGTAAGAAACTCATATTTCTGATATAAAACAGATTTATTATTATTATTGATTTTAAAAAAAAAAACTTTTGGTCACTTTTTTCAACATTATTAATGGCTTTTTCCAACATTTTTGTCACTTTTTCAATGTTTTGGATGCTTTTTGGCATGTTTTTGGTGTTTTTTTCTCATAAAAACTCATATTTCTGATATAAAAAAAACTTTCGAAACCGGTTTATTTTGACCCGAGGACAACACAAGGGTTAACTCCCCAAAATAACATGATTGATTCCAACGCTCTTTGCCAAGTACAAATCTCTACTTTCATTAATTTTGGGTCTTATTCTATTTTATAGCATTGTAAAACAAATGGAAGTGTTGTTGAAATAGTGTTGAGTAAAAGTTGACATATTCCAGTCTGATTATCCATCAACATCCATTCCTTTAATTTTAGTCTCAATAATTCCTAATCTCTGCTTTTATAACTCAAACATTAGGCATAATTTCCTATAAATGAGGTTTATTGACCATAAATTCCAAAAATAACTGTAAAACTAAAGTTAATAAGTAAGAGTTACGTAGTGTTAAAAAAAAGTCAAAAGTGTTGCAAAAAGGGACAAAAACGTAAGAAAAAGTTTTGAAAAAGTTTTTTTCCCCAATTTGACCCGAGGACAACACGAGGGTTAAAAAAAATAAATAAAAAAAGTTATTTAAATATTAAAATCGAGATCGTGATTTTATAACGATTAATCCTGCAGGCCTGGATCAGCGTACGCTGGGTGTTTACCCAGTACTTTCCTCTGAAATGTCAAATGGAAACACAACAGGGCGTCGCACAAATCGGTGACAATCCCGCCGCCGCCGTAAATCGCTTCCTTGTCGCCGTATCGCCATGACAACAAGGTGACTTAACGCCACTGTCATCAATGACAGATCACGACAAAACAGCTGTTCTGCTCTCTGAGGAGATAAAAACCACATATGTTTTAAATATCGATTCACCAGCTCCTGCAGCAGAATAGAGGAGTGTTGTCTTTCGGAGGTGATGTTTCATTCAGTTTGTGTTATTATTTTAGGTCTTAATTTACCCACAATGCTTTGCGATCGACCGCAGTTTTGGTCCGTCAATCATTTCTCCACAGGGGGCGTCACCTTGTTGCAGCAGCAGATCGATACTGAACAGCCGGCACACACAACCAATGAGCCGAGGCGCTTAGTGTGCGAGTGTGTTAACTGCTTTCAAAGTGAGAGAAAGCGCGCACACACACACACACACACACACACACACACACACACACACACACACACACACAGTCTCTCTGCTGTGTTGTTACAGTCTGCGTGGGCTTCTTCTTCCGCTGTGCGACAAGGAGAAAGTCAGTAACTAACTTTAGTTTTGGTCAGAAATTAAATGTTGGAGGAGGACAACACAACACACACACACACACACCACACACACCACCACACACACACACACACACACACACACACACAACACACAAACACACACACAACCACACACACACACACACACACACACACATTGAAAGTTGGCGGAGGAGGATGAAGTGACTTCCTGCTCTCTGAGCACACACCACAAGCTAAAATCACAGCATGTGCTCCCTAAGATATCCATCATTTCTCCATTAAAACTGAACAGACTGTGCCCGGTTAGCTCAGCTGGTAGAGCAGGTGCCCATATGTAGAGGTTCAGTCCTCCACGCAGCGGCTGCGGGTTCGACTCCGACCCGCGGCCCTTTGCTGCGTGTCATTCCCCTTCTTCCCGCACACGTCGCACATGTCAAACATGTCGCTCACGTCGCACATGTCAGGGCAGCAGGGCAGCACGGTGGCTACGTGGTTTGCACTTCTGCCTCACAGCAAGAAGGTTCATGGTTCGAATCCAGGTCGTTCCGGGCCTTTCTGTGTGGAGTTTGTATGTTCTCCCCGTGTTTGCGTGGGTTTCCTCCGGGTACTCCGGTTTCTTCCCACCATAAGAGACATGCATCCTAGGTAGGACTACAGTTGAAAACTAGCCAATTGGC
>NC_045754.1:3385763-3388627 GCF_008692095.1 Etheostoma spectabile
CAGGAAGGGACTGGGAGGGGGGGTGACACAAGCGCACGCGCACAGAGATCGAGAGAGAGAGAGAGAGAAGGCAGAGAGCGCACACAGCAGCGTCCGTCCGTCAATCCGTCCGTCTGTGGGGCGGAACAGCCGCGCGCTTCCCGGGAGTGGCCTGTCTGCGAGGAGGCTGCGCCACAGACAGAGACGCCCACAATGTGACACACACACACACACACACACACACACACACACACACACACACACACACACACACACACACACACACACACACACCTTCAGTGTGATAGCAAAAAAAAAGAAGAAAAAAAAAGGCACATTTATTTCACAGCTGTCTGTTTCTGTATGGAAGCTCATTAAGGACAAACTAAGTGGTTATCAATCGAGAGTCTGAGCTGCAGGTCACCGTCACAGTCACATTAACTGTCAGGGGCGTGCAGGGGCGACCACCCTGCCCCCCCCATGGGACATTTCCATGCTTCATTTGTGTCCTAATGTCACATTAGAGGGACATTTAATTGGTGACATCAGTCCAGCTCCAGTTTGAGTCCCAGTCACAGAGATAAGCGTCTGATTTTCCTATAAACAAACAGCTGATGAGCTTTAAAAGCACAGAGAAGGCTGTTTAAAGAAACATACCGCTGCTCTAATACAAATGTTTCTATTTTGTTATCCAGGCACCTGGAAAAAAAATGTTATCATAGCTTTTGCTCTTACTGCAAAACACAAGCAGAATATTAATGAATAACTTTGCAAGAAAATACAGAATATTGGAAGGTAACTAAACTAATTTATTACACTTCATGGATGCAGCACATGTGTTTTTTGTTGAATCTGTAACTTTAAAAGATATGTGTAGACAGTGAAGAGGGTGTGGCGCTGGCACTGTGGCCCCTCCCACCCTTAGATTTGAAATCCCCTTCAACCAATGAGAATTGCACACCTGTTGCAGGTTAAATAGGGCTGAATCTCAAGTCTCTTATTCGATATCTCCTCGCTTTGTGAAGGCCACCCTGAAGCTTTTATTCCTAGCCCGAGGAGCGAGGGTGGAGGATGGAGGAGGGAGGATGGAGGAGGGAGGATAGAGGAGGGAGGATGGAGGAGGGAGGATAGAGGAGGGAGGATGGAGGAGGGATCTTTGAGGAGCTATGAGCGAGGATGCTTTTACACGCGGGCGGCTATTTTCATAAACGGACATTTCAACCTCTCCAGTTTCAAAAATAACATCGTGCACAGCTGTCAGAAAAGTTCATTTACACGTACCTGTGTGTCTACGCCGTCAAGAGCACGCCACACCTGTAGGGGGCAGTGTGACGAGAAGCTCAAGCCCACGTCAGCCAATCAGAATCCCCAAAAAATAGCTGGCTTGATTTGCATTCCCAAAGACCAAGGGAACTTTATCAAGATACATAGTATCCTGATCCATTAAAATAATGGTCTTAATATATAAAAATGTGCTCTATGGGAGTTTAACTAGGGGGTCGGGTGAGCTGAACTTATGCCCCGTATTGTTGACGAGGGTGGGGGGTGTTACTATGCCCCGTATTTAACATTAGGGGGGTGGTATACTTTGCCCCCTTACTTTAACATAGGCGTGGTTACCGTTAGCCCCTCTGGTATTTACAAGGGGGTGATACTTATGCCCCCTGTATTTAAACTGAGGGGGGGGGTTAACTTTATGCTCCGATTGTATTTGTACATGGGGGTAGTATACTTATGCCCCTGGTGTTATACATAGGGGGGGTATTTAGAGCCCGCTATTTAAACATAGGGGGGGTATACTTATGCCCCCTGTATTTTAATAGGGGTGTATACTTATAACCCTGTTTTTAACATAGGGGGGTGTATACTTATGCCCTTATTTAACATGAGGGGGTGTATATTATGCCCTCTGTTTTAAAAGGGCTGTATACTTATAAACCTGTTTTTAAAATAGGGGGGTGCATCTTATAATGCCCCTGTATTTTAACATAGAGGGGGTTGTAATATGTATGCCCCTGTATTTACCATAGGGGGTTACTTATGGCCCCCGTGTTTTTAAACATAGGGGTGATACTTATAAACCTGTTTTTCAACATAGGGGTGTTACTTATACCCTGTATTTTAACATAGGGGGGTGTATACTTATGCCCCCTGTAAATAAGGAACAACATTTATTTATTTATTTATTTATGATACATTATTCATTCGCACAAAAAAATATGTGTCCAATCTGTTCCTAATTTTTTTGAATTAAGTGATTAAGATCAATTTCCAAAAGATGTTTTTTTTATTTCTCTTTTTAATCAACTTTTAGCATAGGCGGAGGGGGGGTAAACGTTCTCAAGCCGCTGTATCTCCTAGCTCATTTCCATCTGCAGTCCTGATGTATGAATCTAATCAGGACACAGGAGTGTGTTATTGCTTTAATGCAACGGCTCCAAGATAAACAAACCGCCAAAACTCAGAGCTCAAAACATCCTTTGTCATGTTTCCGTCTGTACATGCTCTCAAGTCTCGACGCATGAATCACTCCACGAGTGGAAAAACCAAAATGTAACGTCCCTTAACGAGCTAATTACTCTTAATTGCATGTTCTGAGCTGTAAACAGCTATTAATATAATGTGTCCATCTTCTGTGGGAGGCCAGTACAGACAGCAAGTTCTCAGGACAACTGAATCAGTGATGTCGTGCCAAGGCAGGTATTTCTCACACACACACACACACACACACACACACACACAGGAAGTGCAACGGCCGGGAGGGAGAACGGAGAGGGGAAACCACAAACTATGTTTTCTCTAATTATAAACTGTAATTTAACCAACCGATCACCTGTGTGTGTGTGTGTGTGTGTGTGTGTGTGTGTGTGTGTGTGTGTGTGTGT
>NC_045754.1:3388652-3391662 GCF_008692095.1 Etheostoma spectabile
CCCCCTGTTAAATAAGGACACAACATTTATGATTTATTTCTTTTTTTGATACATGATTCATTCGCAACAACCAAAAAAAAAAAACATATAGTGTCCCCAATCTGTCTCCTATTTTTTTGAACCTGAATTAAACCGTGAGTAAGATCAATTTCCCACATACAAGATGTTTTTTTTTTTTATTTTTCTCTTTAATCACCTTTTAGCTCCGATGAGGCGTGATGGGCGGGGTATTGAGGCCGGATTTACAGGCAAGGGCGGGGGGGGTTAACACGTTCTCAAAGCCGCAGGTATATATGTTAATCTCCTAAGGTCATTTTCCCTCCTACATCTGCAGTTTCCGCTGATGTTGAAATCTAAGTCAGGAACAGGAAGTGTCGAGGCAAGATTGCTTTCTAGGCAAGGGCTGCCAACGATTACAGATACAAACCGCCAAAATCAGACGTCAAATACCAGTTCATTTTGCATCGTTCCGTCTGTTGTACAGGCTCTCAAGTCTCGACGCATTAAGCGCACATGCATGAATCACTCACTGAGTGGAAAAAGAAAAAAAAAAAAAAAAAAAACAAAAAAAGCAAAAAGAGTGGAAATCAAAAAAAAACACCAAAAAAAAAGATAAAAAGAAAAAAAAACCCGAAAAATTCATGTAAAATGGTTGTCCCACTTACGACCACGGCTAAATACTCTCTGCTGCCCGACCATTGTTTCGACGAGCTGTAACAAGACCATTAACTATAATGGTCTGTCCCAATGCTTCTGTGGGCGATCATTCGGGACTGGCAGTTACAGTGATTACGTACAGACAGCACAGTTCTCGGCACAACTGAATCAGTCCTAGAACGTGACATGGTGAAGTGTTGCTATGTGGCTGTGCGTCCGAAGTAGGTGAGTCGTCGACTTGCCAAGGAGATGGTTGTAATTTGTCCCACCCACACACCACACCACAACACACGGACACACGCACAAAGGAATGGCATACGGTACTGCACGGTCCTGGGGAAGCTGGGGTTGGGACGGGAGGTGGAATAAGAGAAGAGAAGAAGAATAAAGACTGGGGAGGGGAGAGGAAACGGCGGGGACCCGGGGAAGGGAGCAGGAACCGAGGGAGTTTCGGAGAAGAGAGAGGATTGGGCGAGGTGAGAAACGAACGAGAGGCGAGAAACCGAGAACGAAACGACGGACGAGCGGGGCGAACAGAAGAAACAGACAGAGACCGGGTGAGGACGGAGAGGGAACACGGAGCCCGAGGGGAACCGGGGCGAGAGATCATGGATTCACGAAGATATAGAAAGAAACCGAAGAGCCGAACGAGAACGGCCCGAGGGGCAGGAAACGAGGGGAAGAGAAAAAAAAAGAGAAACCACCACAAACTACTCGGCCGACGACGAGAAAATTGGCCCCCGGGAGGCGCGAGAAAGGAAACAGCAAGAACGGAGAACGAACGGAGAACCGCGAAGAACGCGATGAGGGGAAGGAGGAGGAGGGGACCTCCGAAGGGAAGAGGGGAGGGAGGAAAGCGGGTCGAGGGTAGGCAAGAAGAGAAAACGGAGAGAAGGAGAGAGAGAACGGGAGAAGAAAGAGAAGAGCAGGAGACCGGAGAGGGGGAGAGGAGGGGAGACGGAAACAAAAAAAACTACTGTTTTCTTAAGTATAAAATGTACTGTTAATTAACCCAATCCCCCGATATAACCTAGTGTGTGTGGCGTGTCCTGTGTTGTGGTGTCCGGTGGGTGTCTGTGTGTGTGCGTTTGTTGGTGTGTGTGTGTGGGTAGTGTTGGGTGTTTGCCGTCGCTGAGTGTTGTACCGCTGATAGGTCTCTCGGCAATAGCGTCTCCTATCTGTGTGGATTGTTGAAAAAGGACAAACAGTTTGGTGTCTCTTGCACAGCCTCCTGATAATATAAAGTAACCACCCCACCACACACAAACCAGACCACAGGGCCAGACGAGACAGAAGCACCAGAGAGGAGACAGAGAAGAAGAGCAACCTTATCCGAGACACCAACAGGAGCGAGAGACACAACCCAGGACACACCAAGAACGAGAGTAAGACATGAGTGACGCGGAAACAACCAAGAAGAGAAGAAGCCGAGACACACCAAACACAAACACACAACAAACACACACACAGCCCACAGAGGAACAGAGACAAACAAACACACACACACAAACACAAAAAACACCCACCCACACCACACTCTACACAAACTACACACAAACACACACACAAGAGCACCACAGGCAGAGAACGAAGGAAGACCCAAGGAAGAGAAAAACACAGAAGACAGAAGCAGAGGACAGAGAAGAGAAGAGGGGAGACACAAAAACAACCACACACACAAACACCACACAGACAGGAGACACACATCGAACATTTCCTCTCCACACACCAACACACTAAACACACACACACACACACAGGTAGAAACACACACACACACACGCACACACAGGTGGAAACACACACACACACACAGACACAGACACACACACAGGTGGAAACACACACACACACACACACACAGACACAGACACACACACGCACACACACTTCTTCAGACTGACAACATTGCTTTTTTTCCGGTTTAAAGCCTCTAAAAAAATGACATTTGAGTGAATTTTGAACTCTTATCTGAATTTCATAAGCTTCCCAAGGACATAGTCTACAGCAGGACTGTTAGACTGATCAGCTGTGAGGCTGTTTCGACAGATTGTGTCTCGGTGGCGCCCTCCAGTGGCACCCACGAGACCTGGGAGACATGTGGGACGGTGGAGGTCTTCTGAGGACAAAGCTGTTTTCATCTTCATCGCTGACATCCTTCTCACTTCAGTGACAGCGGGATCAAAAACTAGTGGAAACATTTTGTTTTTCCAACCTGTATATATTCAAATATTTGTTCTGATATTTTTATTCCTGTACATTGTATGTATTTATGTTGTATCCCAGTATTTCACATATGTTTATATTCTGTGCTGTGTGACTGATTTTGCTGCTGTAACACCATAATTTCCCA
>NC_045754.1:3392168-3392370 GCF_008692095.1 Etheostoma spectabile
CTATCTGTCTATCTATCTATCTATCTATCTATCTATCTGTCTATCAGACTGATTAAAATGTCTTTCATTTACTGAAACATTCCCGTGTTGACCTTTATCCTGCAGGACATTGCTGAGCTTACGTGCCGACCGCCATCTAGTGTAACACACACTGACTACACACACTGACTACACACACTGACTACACACACTGACTACACAC
>NC_045754.1:3392541-3404795 GCF_008692095.1 Etheostoma spectabile
ACACACACTGACTACACACACTGACTACACATACACACACTGACTATACACACTGACCATGGAGAAGCAGCCCACACAAACACACTGAGAAACATCTGAACTGTCCCTTTAACCCTCATGTTGTCCTCATGTTGTCCTCCTGTTGTCCTCATGTTGTCCCCATGTTGTCCTCATGTTGTCCCCATGTTGTCCTCATGTTGTCCTCATGTTGTCCTATATCAATGTTCTTTTTAATTCCCCAAAATAACATGATTGATTCCAACGCTCTTTGCCAAGTACAAATCTCTACTTTCATTAATTTTGGGTCTTATTATATTTTATAGCATTGTAAAACAAAGTGAAGTGTTGTTGAAATAGTATTGAGTAAAAGTTGACATATTCCAGTCTGTGATTATCATCAACATCCATTCCTTTAATTTTAGTCTCAATAATTCCTAATTTCTGCTTTTCTAACTCCAACATTAGGTATAATTTCCTATAAATGAGGTTTATTGACCATAAATTCCAAAAATAACTGTAAAACTAAAGTTAATAAGTTAGTGTTACGTAGTGTTGGAAACGTCAAAAAAAAGGGACAAACATTGAAAAACAAGCATCAAAAGTGTTGAAAAAAGGGACAAAAACGTAAGAAAAAGTTCTGTTCTACCCATGATATGAATGAGACATGATCTTTTTCCACAACTTATTATTACATTGTTTATTTATGCCGTCATTTCACAAAAAGCGACGCATGACGTGATGATGCGGATCAATGGGAACAACAACAACAGTCTGTGCAAATGGTGCATTTCTATAGAGACACGGGGATGAAGTCAGACAGCAGAGACAGGAGGACGGGTGCATTCCTGATTAATGACTGAAAAAGAATACAAATGAAAACCAAAACTGTAAATACACGTTTGTGTTTGACATCCGGCTGTTCTCACGAAGCATTGGTACACGTAGCTGGGAAAAGGAAAGCTGTAATTCAACGTGTCGATTGCTCCTTCCAGAGGAGGTTTTTCAGCGGCACCATGGCTCCGTCCAGCGCTTACGGCGCGTCCATGACGATTGGGATTGGTAAAAAAAAAATGCCAATAAACCAGAGCGTGTGTTTCTCTCATCGTGGAATAACCAGACCCCCCTCCTCCTCCTCTCCCTCTTTCCTCCTCCTTTCCTCCTCCTCAATCCCCTCTCCTCTCCCGCTTCCTCCTCCTCTTCCTCCCCTCCTCTTCCCTCTTCTCCTCCCTCAGCCTCCTCCTCCATCCCTCCTCCCTCTCCCCTCTTCCCCTCCCTCCCGCCTCCTCCTCCTCCTTGTGGGTCCCCCCCTGTTTTTCTTCTCTCTTCTCTCCCCTCCCCCGCCACCTCTGTCCTCTCCCCGGTTCCTCCTCCGCTTTTCCTCCTCCGGCCTCCTCTCTCCGCCTCCTCATCCTCCTCTCCCCTCTCCCCTTGTGGTTGTCCCCCGTTTCCTCCCCCCTCTTCCGCCTCCTCCCCTCCCCTCAATCTCTCCCCGCCCTTGGTTGTCCCCCTCTTCTCCTCCCCCTCCCCGGCTCCTTGTGTTGTCCCCCTGTTTCTTCTCCCCCCTCTGTCCTCCTCCTCCCCCTCCCCTCGCTTCGTGGTGTTCCCCCTCTTCCTCCCCCTCTTCTCCTCCTCCCCCCCCTCGTCCTCTCCCCCTTCCTGCCTGCCTGGTTTTGTCCCCCTGTTTTAAAGTTTTCAATATCAGAATATGGTTTCTTACAACATACTACCCCAAATAACATGGATGCATGCACGTTGTATGGAAGACATGCGACATTCACCGCAGGTACAACTGATGATTTACTTTCGTTGAATTTGAGGCGATTTAATCAAATTGAAACGGTTTCAGAACATCCGGCGACTTAACTTCGACAGATGCCAGTCGGTGATTCGCTCAACATCCTCGGATCAAAGCGATTATTCAAAACAATTCACAATGTCCGCTTTTTATCTAAAGTCACGAATTAGGTATTTCATATAAATTAGGTTTTATTCACCGTGAACGAATGTGTCGCGTTGTCTTCCCGTCAACCATGAACTTGCCCTTCCAGGTCAAAATTACATTTTTTTTTGGTGCTTTTCCGATGTTTTTGTCACTTTTTCCAGCTTTTGCTGCTTTTTTTTAAAAACCTGAGCTGGTTTAATAACAGTTTTTACACTTATTCTTGGAATTCATGGTCAACAAACCTCATTTATATCAAATTATATATACGTTTTTTGAAGTTAAAAAGGCAGAAATTATTAATTATTTTGACTAATAGTTGAGATCAGAGGATCTCAGATGGGTAGATGTCAAAGTTTAGTCCGGATACTGTTTGGAAACCGTTAAACAAAAGAATTTAAATGCTATAAGATTACATAAAACGCCCAAAAAATTCAATGAAAGTCATCATTAACTTCACCTGAAGCGTGTCGTATGGAATCATTTATGTTGTTTTTGGGCAATTTGGTTGAAAGGAATCCATTATTTCTGATATAAACCACTTTGAAACGGGTCAGTTTGACCCGAGGACAACACGAGGGTTAAAAAAAATAAATAAATAAATAAAAACACATTGAGAAAAGTGACAAAAACACAATTCATTTTCAAATTTTGACCCACAGGGATCACACATTCCTGGTGGACGGGAAGACAACACAAGGGTTAAAAAGCAAGAGTACATTTAAAGTCCCATTTATCATAAATATTAACAGTAGAGAAGGTTCAGGTGCATCTGGACGACACAGCTTCTGGACACAGGCACGATGTTTAGCATCAGGGACATCCGTGGCTTTAAAGGCAATCAGTCAGTCTGCAGAGCTCATGCTTTTATTTTTAAATATGTCTGTTTAATGGCAACGAGCTGCTGTCGTGCCGTCAGCTCCGAGCATCGTCTACTGCTTTTCTTCTGGGTCGAGTTCATAGCACAGAACGGCTTCATGCAGATCGCTCACACACCAACGAGGAAGACTAAGAAGCATCGGTGCTGCATTTCAAATGGCTTAAAAATTGGAAATCTAGACACTAACTTAACCCTCCTGTTGTCCTCGGGTCAAATTTGACCCATTTTCAAAATGTTTTTATGTCAAAGATGTGGGTTTCTTTCAACGAAATTGTCAAAGAATGTAATGTGGGTGGTTCCATACGAGGCTCTTCACAAGTTAAACAAATGAGCAGTTCAGGACTTTACTTGAATTTGGGGTTTGTATTCAGTTGTATAGCATTTGAAAAAAAAAAAATGGTAAAAGAACGTTGAAAAATGTTACTAAAATGTCACGAAAAAGTGGGGGAAAACATGAAGACTTTAAATAAAGTGCTGACGAAATTGACTTGAAAAGACGTAAAAAAAAAGTGACAAAAAACTTGTTGGAAAAGCTTCAATAACTTGGAAAAAAGACTTGATAAAAAACTTGGATCAAAAGTGACAAAAATGTCATAAAAAAAGCTTGAAAAAAAGTCACAAAAGTGTCACAAAAATTACAAAAACATGAGGAAAATTGACAAAAGTGTCAAAGAAATTTATAAAAAGATGAGGAAAAGTGTCAAAAAAAATACAAAAAGATGAGGAAAAGCGACAAAAGTGTCAAAAAAATTACAAAAAGATGAGAAAAAGTGTCAAAAAAATGACAAAAACATCAGGAAAAGCAGCAGAAGTGTCAAATAAATGACAAAAAAAGATGAGGAAAAGTGACAAAAGTGCCAAAGAAATTACAAAAAGATGAGGAAAGTGTCAAAAAAATGACAAAAAGATGAGGAAAAGCGACGAAAGTGTCACAAAAATTACAAAAACACGAGGAAAATTGACAAAAGTGTCAAAGAAATTTATAAAAAGATGAGGAAATCAAAAAAATTACAAAAAGATGAGGAAAAGTGTCAAAAAAATGACAAAAACATCAGGAAAAGCAGCAGAAGTGTCAAATAAATTACAAAAAAAGATGAGGAAAAGTGCCAAAAGTGCCAAAGAAATTACAAAAAGATGAGGAAAGTGTCAAAAAAATTACAAACATATCAGGAAAAGCAACAAAAATGTCAAAAAAGATGAGGAAAAGTGCCAAATTTCTTTTTTTTGAACTTCAGGAAAAGCGACTAAAGCTAACATGAAGTGTAAAAGGTTTTAATTGCACGGTCGACAGGACGACAACACGAGGGTTAACCGTGTGGAAGCTGCACAACACCAATGTTTCTGACCTTTAAAATAATTCTTCATCTTTAATCAACGAATCGATATCTTAAACCTGCAGAAACTGATGTTTTTGGTCACTCGGTGAAAACAGAAACTAAGGTGCTCACAGACGTTTTAATGTTTCAGTTGCCCGTTGCCAAAGAACTCGCACTTTGAATGAAACGCAGCATTTTAATATATATATATATAATATACTTTTCATGCATAAGTCTGGGTAATGTAGTTTTAAAAACAAGAACCGTAACACTTCATTCAAGCCTGTAATCTCCTGGCAGTTTCCTGAAAAGGATAAATCTCAATTTATTAATTCTCAACAACTAAAAGTGTAATTTCGAGTCTTTTAGTCTGGGCAAAGCAATCTGTCTACAGGCAAAAAACTGTAATATGGAGAGTAAAGTTTCCAATTATAAATATGCAATGTTTTTACAAAAGCGTAGTACTGCCGCGCCTCAAAAAATATAAAAATGTATGACATGATTGACAAGATATTTTCATGTTTTTACAACATGCAAACTTATCAAGTTATAATTTATTGTTATAGCTTCTGTCATTACATCATCTGCAGGAGTGTTTGCATGAACTGTGCAATTAATTGGGCCAAATATTCAAAGAGAAAATGAACATTTCAATGCACTTAATTCTAATAAACATCAAGGAGGTTGACGTGAACTGTTCAAAATGTTCTAATAAATCCAAAATGACTTGAATGTAGCTCAAGATTCAATGTCAGTTTTAATAAGTGATGTGATGATTACTGAAACTTTTCATCTTATAACTTGATAAAAGATCATTATTATTTACTGTATGCAGGCCACTAACGTGCACTGATACGTTTTTAGTTTTTAGGAGTGGCAGCTCTACGCTTCTGTTCATTTTTTTACTTGGGCATGAAACAAAAAAACCCCATTTCGCCTATTTTGTTCTTCTTCTTTCCAGAAAACGTCCCAGGAACTTGCAGACCTGTGAAAATAAAGCGTCACCCCTAAAAGAACTACAAAGACCAGGTCTCTTAACGCTGAATGTAGAACCCACAGCGTGAGGAATGTAAATGAGCGGATGCATTGTCTTGACATAATCTTTGGCACTTGTGATTTCCTGTTTGACGTTGATATTAAAAGGCGGTTGTCATGGATACGAAGCGGCTGACAGCTCCCGTCCTGTTCTTCTTCTTCTCTTCATTAAAGTCTCTCTCTCTCTGTCCTTTTTCTCTCTTAGTGTCTTTGACAAACTCTCAACACAGAAGAGTCATAGTGTTGTTGGAGAATGACGGAGCGAGTCGGGTTTTTTTTAACTTAAGGGGGGGGGGGGGGGGGGGGGGGGGGGGGGAGGCGTCTAAGGCCTCGGAGTTGATCACTTCCATTTTTCCTTCTTGATCTTCTTCTTGTAAACATGAATGCGTCTGCAGGTCCACTTCTCTCCATGTCTGCATGTACATGTGTGTGTTTGCATGTGTGTGTTTTTGTCTTGATAAGAGTCTCCACGATTTCCCAATCAAAACGGCTGAATTTCACTTCTCTTAATTGATAATCTCCTCCCCTGCACCGGAGGTCACTGTATCCCTCCTTTGCAAAGGCCGTCTCAAAGCTCTTATTCTGGCCCTGAGGAGCAAGGATAGAGGGAGGATGAATCTCTGAGGAGCTATGATCGAGGATAGAGGGTGAAGGGATCTCTGAGGAGCTATGATCGAGGATAGAGGGTGAAGGGATCTCTGAGGAGCTATGATTGAGGATAGAGGGTGAAGGGGTCTCTGAGGAGCTATGATCGAGGATTGAGGGTGAAGGGGTCTCTGAGGAGCTATGAGCCAGGATAGAGGGTGAAGGGATCTCTGAGGAGCGAGGAGCGAGGTTACATAGAGTCACAGGAGCTATGATCGAGGATGTAGATGTCAGATGAGCTATGAGCGCCAGGATAGAGGGTGATAGGGCCCCATACAAGCAGGATTGGGTTAATAGAGTCAGGAGGAGCTATCGCATTGGGATAATAGAGTCAGAGGAGCTATGATCGAGGATACATAGAGTCAGAGGAGCTATGAGTGAGTAAAGAGGGTGAAGGGATCTCTGAGGAGCGAGGATTGAGGTTACATAGAGTCAGAGGAGCTAGGATCGAGGATACATAGAGTCAGAGGAGCTAAGATCAAGGATAGATAGAGTCAGAGGAGCTATGTTTAAGGATGCATGGAGTCAGAGGAGCTATGATCGAGGATAAATATAGTCAAAGGAGCTATGATCGAGGATACATAGAGTCAGAGAAGCTATGATTGATGATACATAGAGTCAGTGGAGCTATGATCGAGGATACATAGAGTCAGAGAAGCTATGATCGAGGTTACATAGAGTCAGAGGAGCTATGATCAAGGATACATAGAGTCAGAGGAGCTAAGATCGAGGATACATAGAGTCAGAGGAGCTATGATCGAGGTTACATAGAGTCAGAGGAGCTATGATCGAGGATACATAGAGTCAGAGGAGCAATGATCGAGGATGCATAGAGTCAGAGGAGCTATGATCGAGGATGCATAGAGTCAGAGGAGCTATGATCGAGGATACAGAGAGGAAGCCTTCCCGGAAGCAGTGCAGCAAAAAGCCGTTACTGACTCCACCCAAACAGCTGACGAATTTTGAGGAATGGACGTCTCATCCTTCAAAAAACACATTTCCTCGTTCCCTCTTGTCAGAAATGATTTTCTTGCGTCTCTCCCGTGTTTCCTCACTAGGACAGACCAGGACTCGAGGAAGGGAAGCAAGTGGAGGAACCAGGGATGCAATTTAAGGAAAGTGAGATTCAGCAAGCGAGTGGGATGTTGTTCACGTGCATTCAGCGGCACTGCTGGTACAGAGGCTTAGTCCACAACCTCCGCCGAGGCCATTATGGAAGTCATTTTGGCTGCCAACGCTGCAAATTCCGCTGGTAATCAGAACAGAAACTCAAGCTCTTTGTGGAAATAATGAGAACATTTCACGCTCTTGGAGTTTCCTCTCAGGCGGCAGCTGAATCCCATCTTCTTCCTCCGGGACCAGCAGCTGTGACTCCAAACAATATTTTAAAGGAAAATTACGGTAATATCGGCTGTGAAAACATGAAATAGAGAAAACTACTGGTACCAAACGGGAGTCGAGCCGAACCGTGCAGGGGCAGTTCGGTATAAGAGGGTCAGACATCTCATTACCAAGCGTTATACAGTAAAAAAACCTCTTGATCTTTCCTTTAAACTCTAAAGGTGTTGTAGTTCAGACAGATGTTTCTGTGGTGCACACTGCACCAAGATCAAGGTATTAACTGCACAAACCAGTTGTAATTATCATTCAGCTTTTTTCTTCAGCTTTCAAATTACATTCGAGCAGCAAATGGGCAACGGGCCAGTGTTAGTCCGCAGACCACGGGTTGGGAACCACTGTAGTGCAGAGATTCAGAAAAAACCCTTTGGCTGGGAGGCTCGTAAGTTGTTGTCGTAACTATAAAAAAAACTTTTAAAAGGAGTAAATAAATAAAAACCTTGAACCGGATTAGCTATTTTCAGCCAATATGAGCTCCAGTCTGGCACCAGAAGGGACAGAATCAGCCTGCCAGTCCTCCATAAGCAGCGCGTGAACACATGAACACACAGGTGGGTCGGTCTGCTTCAGGTCCAGGTCTCCATGGGCACCATGGCCTCCTTGGAGCCGATGGGGGGGAGCAGGTTCTGCTCGCACAGGAACTGGAGAGGGAACTGGACCACGAAGCCGCGGATCTTCTTCAGCTCTTCCTGAGCCTTGGCCGGGTCCTCCCGGTCCAGGCCCGGCTTGGCCAGGTAGCCCTCCAGCTCCAGGATGTTTCGCACGTCGCTGGACGGAAGAACACGGAACACCTGAAGACAAGAGGACGGACGGACGGACAAGTCAGAGACAGAACCAAGGGATTAGGATCAAGGAACTGGTTCTGAACTCAGTTTAAGGGCGCCTTGCTTTCAACCGGCAGACTCAGCGCGATTTAGGGGTGTAACATTTTCTCATTTGGTCCGATAAACTAAGCTTAGCCCCCCCTCCAGACTTTACATCTGCATATACTATATAATCCCATTTAGCTTGTTTTTTCTTTTCTTATGCAATATTTATCTTGTATTTAGAGGCCTATGTTTTTGTTTTCAGTATTAATTGTTTATTTCATATTAATTATAAATATTTTTGTTTGTTTGTTTATGTATGCACCATTCACCATGGGCAAATTCCATATATATATATATATATATTATAGACATATACACATAACAACTACATATAAGTAACATATATCTGAAATAATCACTTTTTTTCTGATTACTGATGGAGTTGTGACATGAACACTGACCCTTAGCTGTTAGATGGAGGCCGTGGGGCGCAGTGGGCGCCATCCAGACTCTTGTAGAAATCGGTCACTGACGGGGTCGACACGTCGGATGGAGGGGTCGGTGTGAGCGCCCTAAATCATCCGGCAACACCAGAGAGAGCCCGAGACGAGGAGTGCGAGAGAGAGAGAGGGGGAGGGAGATGGAGGAGAGAGAGAGAGAGCGAGTGGCGGAGAGATCCGAAGCTGAATGAGTCCACCCGAGCCATCCCTTTCTTTCTTCTGTACCGAGCCGAGAGCCCGGGCACACAAGACCTAACACGCCTTATTTCCAGAACCGCACACCCCAATCGAATCAGGTACCACAGATGGATCTCAGGACTTGTCGGTCGCAGAATTTCTTTCCCATAGCACACCCCACACCATAAACCTTCATCGGGGGGGGGGGCCCCTCGAGATAGCTTGAGAGAGGAGCGCTGAGAGAGAGAGAGGCGAGACGAAGGAGAGGGCGACCCACCCGGTCACGGGTTTAACCCCCCCGACCTGAGGCGTGGTTACGCCACCCCAGGTCCACGGCCTTGAGAGGTGCGGGTCCGTGGAGCCCCAGCCCCCAGACGCAAAGGCCCCCGCGGCTCACAGGTGGAACCCTGGTCTCCCAGCGCGCGTCCCCCCCCAGGTAGGCCCCAAGGCAGCTGAGGGGGCGGCGGGGTGGCCGCGTCCCGGCAGCCCCCCCCAGAGCCCCGGGCGCCCAGGGTCTACCCCCCCTTTAGCACTGAAAGCGCTAACCACCCCACGGAGGTAGGTTACTAGCGGCCGCCCAGTTAACGGGTCTGTCGGGTGGGGGGCCCCGGTGGGGTAGTCGTGTCCCCCACCCCCACCGGTACGTAGCGTTGGCGCTGCCGCAAAGGAGAGGTAGCGCTTCCAGGCGATGTTGGTTGTCCGGCCCCCTCCCCCTACTCGTATACCCCAGGTGGCGCCCGGCGGGGCTTTGGTTGGGCTGGGGGCTTGGTTGGCGTTTGGCGGCGCGCCGCTCGTTCCGGCTGTCGCAGCCCTATCCGGCGGTGTGGGCCCAGCGCCCAGCCTCACGTGACGCCACGCCGTTTCGTACGCCTGGGTCACCGAGCTCCCCCGGCGTGTTCGCTCGACTTCCGTTTGTTATGGTTGGCGTCCGTGGGGTGGTCCTGGGTGTGTTTTACTTTTTGCGGGTTTTTTTCTGGATTATAAGATTAAAGACGTAGTCTTAAATTTTTTCTTATTTATTTCTTTTATTCTCTCTCCTTTTACTAATTTTTACATTTATTTCTTAAAGAGACATGAAGACACAAGAGGACACCAGAAAGGGAATGTGTGAAACTGTGCAGGATGTTGCGAGCTGTGATGTTAGGCAACAAGAAGCAGAGTGATGATGTCACTTAAAGGAGGAGGAGGTCCAATAAACTCTCTGATGCGTGACTCTCGGCCTGTCGAACCAGCTCTTCATCAATGTTAAAATCATTTTACCGTTGTTCAAATTCTGTTGATTTCTTTGAATCATCTGTGTTCAAACAGGATTTTAGTGAGACGAGAGGTTTTTGAGTCGATTTGATGAACCTGGTTTTTCTGTTGTATTCTGTCTAAGGTTGAGCACGAGTCTCTGCCCTAAATGTCTCTTATATCATGTCAAAATTTTTTAAAATGTCACTTTAATTTATACTGCAAAGATGACGACAGACCACCGCAGACAGCACAGACAGAAAGACAGGAGAGACAGACGACAGACAGGAGACCACACAGCCGACAGAAACAGCCGACACGACGAGACACACAGACAAGAGAACAGAAACGAGACAGACACACAAACAGAGGAGACAGACAGACAGACGACAGACAGAAAACAGCAGGACAGACCGACACACAGACAGACAGAGTAGGGACAGACACCACAGAACAGACAACGACCGAGACACACAGACAGAGACAGACACACAGACGAGAGCAGCCAGACAGAACAGAGAGACAGACACACAGACAGAGAGACAGACCAAACAGACAGACAGAGGTAGACAGACAGGACAGACAGCCGACAGGACAGAGACACACAGACAGAGAGACAGACACACAGACAGAGAGACAGACACACAGACAGAGGCCAGACACACAGGCAGGGCAGAGTAGACAGAGAACATAAAACACGAGAAAGCGACAGACAACCCAGACAGAGAGACCAGCACACAGACATACAGAGTAAACAGAGACACCCAGAGAGAGGACAGACAAACAACAGACCTGAGTAAACAGAGACACACATACACACACCACACACACACAACACACACAATACAGACAAGACGACAAACACAGACAGACAGAGTAGACAGACAGAAGAAAGACAGAGAGACAGCAGACAAACAGACAGATTTCAGGATGTTTCAGTACTTGAAGCACTCGGAGGAGCGCAGGCGTATTTCCAGCTTGGTACTCCTGGCCGTCCATTACCGCGGTAACCGTCTCGAGTCCCACGATCCCGGCCACCTCCTGTCTCTTTCCCGCAGCGTCCGGTGTGATGTTGGCAGAAACTGCAAAAACACAAGGGAAGAAGAAGACGAAGTGACATTCCGGAGTCCTCCAGACGGCGCTGCCAACACCTGAACTCACATCACATCTTCTACATCAGGAGGGTGTGTGTGGTGTGTTGGGGCTGTGTGTGTGTGTGTGTGTTGTGTGTGGGTGATGTGTGGGTGTGTGTGTGTGTGTGGTGTGTGTGGGGGGGCGTTTATCAGATTGATAACTGGTCATTGGAAAATGGCCGCTTCTATGGAATTTTAAATGGGGGGTGTATACTTATGCCCCCTGGTATTTTAACATAGGGGGGGGTATACTTATACCCGTGTATTTAACCGGGGGGGTGTATACTTATGCCCCTGTATTTAACATAGGGGGGGTATCTTATGCCCCCTGTATTCTTAACATAGGGGGTGTATACTTATGCCCCTGTATTTAACATAGGGGGGTGCATATTTATACCTGTATTTTAACATAGGGGGGTGTATACTTATGCCCCCTGTATTTTAACATGGGGGGTGTATATTATGCCCCCTGTATTTTAACCATGGGGGTGTTAACTTATGCCCTATTTTTAAGGGAACATCATTATTTAGTTATGCAGCCATTATCATTTCACAAGAGGAGTGTCAGTGAAAACGTGAACAGTACCGATGATGACGGTGTTGTCGTCGCGACTGACGCATCTTGCTGTGGACGTAGATGAGCTCGGTGACAGCTTCCCCTCCAGCTCGGTGGGTCCTCAGCCCAGCGAACGAGATGAAGTTGATCCACCGGTCGTCCACCTGGAGACACAGACAGGACAGTCAGACAGACAGTGCAGACAGACAGTCAGAAACGTAGACAGACAGACAGGCAGACCAGCAAGACAGACAGAAGACAGACCAGAAGGACAGACAGAAGATGACGACAGAAGGACAGACAGTCGACCACAGACAGGCAGGCAGACCGGACGTTCAGAAGGACAGACAGAAGGACGAAGACCAGACGACAGACAGACAGACAGGCAGACAGACAGCAGACAGGACAGTCAGGACAGACAGTCAGATAGCACGGTTCGACAGACCAGAGACAGCAGACAGACAGTCAGAAGGACAGACAGAAGGACAGACAGACAGCCGACAGACAGACAGACGGGACGAGGACAGACAGAAGGACAGGAGGCCAGTCAGACCTTCAGACAGAGCAGGCAGGACAGACAGTCAGAAGGACAGACAGAAGGACAGACACGGACGACAGACAGACAGACTGGCG
>NC_045754.1:3405790-3415368 GCF_008692095.1 Etheostoma spectabile
CCGGGGAAAAAGGGACAAAGTTAGTCAAGGGAACATGAACTCGGTACAATGGGATGGATTTAGGGATTGGTCGTTGAGAATTTTTTTCACACTCTGAACAAACAAACAAACATTTCAAGGGGGGGGGGAGTGGGAACTATGTTATGGAAGAAGAGAGAGAGTAGAGCAGAGAGAAGAGAGGGAGAGAGAGAGAGAGACGGAGAAGGGGAAGGGGAGGTAAGAGACATGGAAGACCACAGAGGACACCAGAGAAAGGTGAAAATGGTGAATGTGAGTAACTGGTGCAGGATGTTGCGAGCTGTGAGTAAGGCAACAAGAAGCAGACGTGATGATGTCACTTAAGGAGGAGGAGGTCCAATAAACTTGATGTGACGGTCTTCGGCTGTCGAACCAGTCTTAATCAATGTTAAAATCATTTACGTTGTCAAATTCTGTTGATTCTTCTGAAATCAGCTGTTGTTCAAACAGGCTTTTAGAGTGAGCGAGCGTTTTTTGAGTCTGATTTGATGAACTGTGTTTTCGGTTGTATTCTGTCTAAGTGTTGAGCACGAGGTCTCTGTCCCTAAATGTTCTCTATATCATGTCAAATATTTTTTAATGTCACTTTAATTTATATCTGCAAAGATTGGCGCCCGCAGACAGACAGACAGGACATACGAGACAACAGCACTCGACAGACAGCACACACAGACAGACGAAGACACCGGACCGAAAGACACACAGACAGACAGACAGAGATAGACAGAGCACACAGCCAGACAGACAGAGACACACCAGAACAGAGGACGACAGACACCCAAACAGAGAGACAGACAGACAGACACACCGACAGACAGACAGACAACAGACAGACAGACAGACAGGCACACAGCAGGACAGGAAGAGACACAAGACAGAGAGACAGACACACACAGACAGAAGAGACAGACGAAAGAGAGTAGACAGACACACAGACAGAGAGACAGGGACACACAGACAGACAGAGTAGACAGACAGGACCGACAGGACAGACAGAGACACAGAGACAGCGAGACAGACCACACAGCAGGAGACAGACACAACAGGACAGAGGAGACAGGACACACAGGCAGGCAGAGTAGCCAGAGACACATAAAACAGAGGACAGACAACACACAGACAGAGAGACGACACACAGACATACAGAGGAACAGAAGACACACAGACAGAGAGACAGACACACAGACATACAGAGTAAACAGAGACACACATACACACACACACACACACACACAACACACACATACAGACAAGACGACAAACACAGACAGACAGAGTAGACAGAGACAGACAGAAAGACAGAGAGACAGACAGACAAACAGACAGATATTCAGGATGTTTCAGTACTTGAAGCACTCGAGCCGGAGCTGCAGAGCGTATTTTCCAGCTTGGTACTCCTGGCCGTCCATTACCGCGGTAACCGTCTCCGAGTCCTCCACGATCACGGCCACCTCGCTGTCTCTCTTTCCCAGCATGCTCCGGTCGTTGATGTTGGCAGAACCTGCAAAAACACAAGGGAAGAAGAAGACGAGTGACATCCCGGAGTCCTCCAGCAGGCGGCGCTGCAACACCTGAACTCACACTCACATCTTCTAACATCAGGATGGGTGTGTGTGTGTGTGTGTGTGTGTGTGTGTGTGGTGTGTGGTGTGTGTGGTGGTGTGTGTGTGTGTGTGTGTGTGTGTGTGGGGGGGGGGGGGGGGTTTATCAGGATTAGCATAATAACTGGTCATTCTGGAAAATGTCGCCTGCCCTTTAACTATGTGATATTTTCCACATGGGGGGGTGTATATTATTGCCCCCTGTATTGTAATAACATAGGGGGGTGATACTTATGCCCCCTGGATTTAAAATGGGGGGGTGTATACTTATGCCCCCTGTATTAACATAGGGGGGTGCATACTTATCCCCGTATTTTAACATAGGGGGGTGTATACTTGATGCCCCTGTTTTTAACATAGGGGGGTGTATACTTTGCCCCCTGTATTTTAACATAGGGGGGTGTATACTATCGCCCTGTATTTTATGGGGGGTGTTATTATGACCACTGTATTTAACATAGGGGGGTGTTAAACTTATGCCCCGTATTTTAAGGAACATCATTTATTTTTATACTACATATTCATTCACAAATGGGGCGGTCAGTGAAAACGTGAACAGTACCGATGATGACGGTGTGGTGCGGCGATGAGCATCTCTGTGGACGTAGATGGCTCGGTGACAGCTCCTCCAGCTCGGCGTGGGTCCTCAGACCAGGACGAGATGGGAAGTGATCCATGGGGTCCACTAGCCCGCCAGACATCAACAGGACAGGCAGAGTCCAGGGTGCAGAAACTAGCGAAGACAGGCAGCCGCAGACAGCAGAAAGGAACAGACAGGAAAGGAGACAAGACAGAAGACAGACAGTCAGGACAGACAGGCGGCAGACAGGCAGACAGGACAGACAGAAGGACAGACAGACAGACAGACAGACAGACAGACAGGCAGGACAGGAGACAGACAGACAGAGAGCGACAGACGACAGACAGGCAGACAGACCAGACAGGACAGACAGAAGGGACAGACAGACAGACGACAGCAGACAGGACAGGACACGACAGAAAGGACAGACAGTACAGACAGACAGGCAGGCAGACAGGCAGTCAGAAGGGACAGACAGAAGGACAGACAGACAGAGACAGACAGGACAGGGAACAGGCAGACAGACAGGACAGGACAGACAGCAGGACAGACAGGAGAAGACGCAGCAGACAGCAGGCAGACAGACAGCAGAAGGCACACCGAAGACAGGACAGGACAGACAGACAGGAAGACAGACAGACAGACAGACAGACAGGACCGAACAGACAGGACAGGTCAGACAGACAGGCAGAAAGACAGGTCAGACAGAACGAAGCAGGACAGAAGACAGACAGCCAGACAGACAGACAGACACGACAGGACAGACAGGAGACGACAGTAAGACAGACAGTAAGGACAGGACGGACGACAGTCAGACAGACAGGTCAGGACAGACAGACAGGCAGACAGGACAGCAGAAGGACAGACAGAAGGACAGACCACGGCGACAGGGCAACAGAGCAGACAGACAGACAGGACAGCACAGACAGACAGTCAGACAGACAGACAGTCAGACAGACAGCAACAGTACACAAGGACAGTGAAGACAGGACAGGGTCAGACGGACAGACAGGACAGTTCAGACAGACACAGACAGACAGTCAGACAGACAGACGACAGAAGGACGGACGGAAGGGACAGGCAGGACCGACAGGACAGGCAGGCAGACAGAAGCACAGAAGGCAGACAGAAGGACAGACAGACAGAGACAGACAGGCAGAGCAGCAGGACAGACGACAGACAGTTCAGACAACGGTCAGACAGACAGGACAGACAGACAGTCAGACAGACAGTCAGACAGACGGTAGAACAGGACAGAAAAGACAGACAGACAGTCAGACAGTCAGACAGACAGACACGACAGACAGTCAGAAGACAGACAGACAGACCGAAGTCAGCAGACAGACGGACGACAGTCGGACAGGACAGTCGGGACAGACAGTACAGACAAGACAGGCAGACAGACAGACAGACAGACATCAGACAGACAGACAGACAGTCAGACAGACAGGAAAGTCAGAAGGACGACGGCGGACAGTCAGCGACAGACAGAACAGGACGGGGACAGACAGAAGGACAGGACAGAAGGAAGACAGACGACAGACAGGCAGACAGGCAGCAGACAGACAGACAGGGAAAGTCAGCACAAAACGGTCAGAACAGACAGACAGACAGCAGTCAGGACGACAGTCAGACAGACGTAGACAGACAGACAGACAGGACAGACAGACAGTCAGACAGCAGTACAGGACAGGACCGAAAGCCCAGCAGGGAAGGACAGGACAGAAAGACAGACAGATCAGAAGGAAGGACGGAAAGGGACAGGTCAGGACAGACAGCAGACAGCAGACAGACGGACGGCGTCAGACAGACGACAGACAGACAGACAGACAGACAGACAGGACAGGTCAGAAGGACAGCGGTACGAAGTCAGGACAGACAGTCAGACAACCGGTCAGACAGACAGACAGACAGCCAGACAGTCAGAAGGATCAGACAGACAGACAGACAGACAGACAGCAGAACAGACCAGACGGTCAGTCAGCCAACAGAAGACAGACAGACAGACAGACAGACAGACAGACAGACAGACAGACAGACAGACAGGAATCAAGGATACACACATTGGGAATTGGGGCACTGGTTCTTATCAATTTAGGGAAACAAAAGAAATCTGAATGAAATGAAACTTTGAAATGGAGCTCTTCCAGGAAAATCAGTTTTCAGTTTTAAAAATCAGCGTTCCTCCGACGCTGTTCAACGTGTCGGCGGAGAGGGACTTGTTTCACTGATAACTGAAGATCCAGATGTCCGTCATCTGGTTTAAATACCACTACTACTATTATTAATGAAGTTAAAAAAAAAAACACCAAGCTCTAAAAAATAGTAAACATCGACCCACAAGCCCCCAGCTCACAGACTTACTCTCTCTCCGCAGCTGGGAGATGATGGAGTGATCTCCTCTGTTCATGGTCCTGCAGGGCGGAGGGAGAGAGGTGGATGAGCAGCACGTCCACATTCCTCCCAACACACACACACACACACACACACACACACACGTATGTGCAGGGTTTACAGCCCTGTTGTTAAAGAGTGAAGGTGTGCTGGTAATCCAATGAAATGGCTCCTTCCAATAACCCTCAACAAACAAACTCAAACAGCCGGTGGCTTCGTGGCAGTTTTCACGTAGCAGGAACACACACACACACACACACACACACACACACACACACACACACACACACACACACACACACACACACCTGTAGTTGAAGTGCATGATGGCCTGGAGGGCGCTGCCCCCCCCTGTTTTGATGTCTCCCTCAAAGCCCGGCAGCAGCGGCGTCACCACGTAGACTCGGTACCTTTTCCCCTCCCTGAAAACATTGCAAACCACACAGAGACGCCATTATTAATTATTATATACATTATTATTATTGTTATATTTCTTCATTTGACAGCTGAACTAGGAGTCTGGGCCCAGCGAGGACGGAGCGTCTCAGTCTGGCTCTTATCTTCTGTTTGGGGAGTTTGGGAGGCGGACGCTTCAGTTCATCCGAGCTGAGCACACAACCATAACAACCCTCTAAACAACCCCCTAGTTTAACGGCTTTACAACCAGACAGATTCTTTCAGAGAAAACTGGAGCGAACGACGACATTTCAACACTCGCAACCTGCAATGTCTCCACAACGTCTTCCGTTATATCAGCTGACACTGAGACAAACATTTAGAAAAGCCTCCCTGGATTGTTTATACTGAATAAGTGTGTGTGTGTGTGTGTGTTTATATGTGTGTGTGTGTGTGTGTGTGTGTGTGTGTGTGTGTGTGTGAGTGTGTGTGTGTCCTCCGAACTTTAAATAGGAAAAACACTTAAATTAATCTTCTCAGGTTACAAACTGAACCCGTCTAAAAGTGAATGTTTTCCACTCAATAATTTGACTCTTCAGATTTCAGATGATGAACTCCCTTTCCTTTTCCCTTTCCGTATTTCCAAATCTGGATTTAAATGGGCGCACAGGTCACCCGTAACGTCTCTGATCTTTATAAAATGATCTTTATTAAAGTCTTTATTTCAAACCCCTCGTGAGAAAGCTAGAATCATACCTTCAGAGATGGCCAGCCCTGTACGGATCTCTCACAGGTGGAGTTAATTGTGTAAAAATGAACATTTGACCTAGATTGTTGTATTTGTTTCAGTGTCTCCAGTAATTTTGCCCAAATCCTTTTTTTTTCAGTCTTTAAATAAGTTGATCTTTTCATTTCTGTGGGATGGTAGGAATCCTAAAATCAGGAGGGAGTTCCCACAGAGACCCAAGAGCCAGGGCGGGCTAGCACTTCCCAATCTGAGGAATTATTATTGGATGTCAAACATACGAAATAAAATACATAATGTACTGTTTTCAGTCTCCAGAAAGGGAAATTGTGCCAAGATCATCAACATCTCTCTCACTCCACTTCGATCTCACCATCACAGTATACTTCAAACCTTGTAGTACTTTCTACTCTCAAAATATGGACACAATTTAGGCAACACTTCCAACTTCGTGACGTCTCTATGTGCAGCCCTATTTCTACTAACCACCTATTTCCTGCTTGTCCAAAGTCAAAGAGACTTTTGGTCAATATTTGCCAAACTTTAAATGAAGCATTTGACACCGATGTGAGGCCCAATGCAGAAACGGCCATTTTGGGTGTATTAGTAAGTGAGGTCTTAATAATGAACCACTAATAAGAGAAACGCGTTTGCTTTTGCCTCCCTGTTGGCTAGTGGGAGGATAGTGTTTGAGTGGAAATCTCCTAAACCCCCTTATGTGTCAGGCTTAACGACCTGATGCTATTCCTGAAATTAGAAAAAATATTAAGTATTTCTCTAAAGGATCAACTGACACATCCCATAAAATATGGGATCCGTTGTTGATGTAGGTTGAGAGGCTTGACACTCTCCCCCCAGATAATATAAGTCCCAATATACACAGTTACGTTGTCTGATACCTGATTTGAGCCTAAATGAACGGATCGGTTTCGTCTTTCTTGAATAAAAACATGGTTAAAAAAAATTATCTTCACAGAGGCCAAAGTCAAACATGAAATATGACGCTAATCAGTCTATTAGTTCCATACTGTGAGTGTGTGTGTGTGTGTGTGTGTGTGTGTGTGAGTGTATATGTGTGTGTGTGTGTGTTCTGTGATTCTGGTAAATCATTTCATGATAAGCCAGAAAGCACATCCACAGAGACAAGGTGTGACAATCATTTCAAGGTAAGGCTCAATGTACACATCAGCCGTACAAAAGTTTACAAAGTGTGTGTTACTCTAATTAAACATCTGCGTGCGTACGTGTGTGTGTGTGTGTGCGTGTGTGTGTGAGGGTGTTACCTATGTGCTCTGATAATGCGCTCGGCAATAGCGTCTCCTATCTTGTTGAAAACGGTTTTGTTGTCAGCACAGCTGATGAAGAACTGATTCTGCAAGACAGACAAACACACACACACACACACACACACACACACACACACACACACACACACACACACACACACACACACACACACACACACACACCTTTTAATATTTACAGGGAAACAGGACCCCAGTTGTGTGTATTAACCCTCATGTTGTCCTGGGGTTAAATTGACCTGTTTTTATATCAGTGTTGTTTTTAATTCCCTAAAATAACATGATTGATTCCAACGCTCTTTGCCAAGTACAAATCTCTACTTTCATTAATTTTGGGTCTTATTCAATTTTATAGCATTGTAAAACAAATGGAAGTGTTGTTGAAATAGTATTGAGTAAAAGTTGACATATTCCAGTCTGTGATTATCATCAACATCCATTCCTTTAATTTTAGTCTCAATAATTCCTAATTTCTGCTTTTCTAACTCAAACTTTAGGTATAATATCATATAAATGAGGGTTATTAATTAATTAATACATAATTTTTTTTACCATAAACTGCAAAAATAACTGTACAACTTAAAGTTATTAAGTCAGTGTTATGTAGTGTTAAACGTCAAATAAAGTGACAAACATTGAAAAAAAGTGTCAGAAACGTGAGAAAAAAGTTGAAAAGATCAACAAAAAGAAACTTGTTGATTTTCATGTTTTGACAGGAAGACAACACGAGACAACACACACCTCTATGTAGATGAAGTGCCGGCTCTTCTGGATGGTGCTGACGTAGGCGTTGTGGATGGACTCCTCGTGGTACTTGATGCCCGCCGACCAATCACCGGCCGAGCGGAGGACCTGAGGGAGCGGAGGACCAGCGAGTGGAGGACGGGACGACAGGAAAACAGTTAAATGTAAATAAAAGCTTCAACTTGCACTTTGCAAACAGGAATGTTAGTTTCATCTCGGACAACATGTTTGTGTTTGAGTCTCGAGACTCTGCAACGTGATAGTACTCGATCTCCTATTTCTGCACTTTCTGACCAAATTCCACACAACATACTAAATCAGTAATGTAAAAGTAAATACATTAGACTTTTCTTGTGTTAGCATTTAAGAAATTAGATCAGAGCAACGTATGCTGATGCATAGTTACAGCCTGATTTGTGTATGGAATTATCCATGTTATTATCCATGTTGTTATCCATGTTATTATCCATGTTGTTATCCATGTATTACCAGTACATCAATGTTATATCCATGTGATATCCATGGTACCATGTATTATTCCAGTGTCATTATCCAGTTATATTCATTATTATCCCATTTATGATCACAATGTTTATTATGTATCCATTTATTATCCATTTATTATCCATTTTATTATCCATGTTGTTATCCAGTATTATCCGTTAAATATTAAATGTTAGATAAATGGTATCCATATTCGTTATATCCATTATTATTATCCATGTTGTTATTATACCATGATGTTATCCATGTTATTATCCATGTTATACTCAATGTATATCCATTTTATTATCATGTTATGATCCATTGTATATCCATTGTATCCATTGTTATTATCACCTTATTATCCATTTATCCATTTCATGTTATTATCCATGTTATTATCCATGTAAATGTTATTATCCATGTACATTCATGTTATATTCCATGTTACTATCCATGTTATACCATGTATCCATGTTTATTATGATGTATTATCCATGTACCATGTTATTATCCATGTGCTTATACCATGTTATTGTTCCATGTTATATCATGTATCAATGTTATTTGCATGTTACCACCATGTTATTATCACTGTTGTATATCCTGTTATCAATGTATTATCATGTTAGATATACCTGTTATTTCATGTTATTATCCATGTTATCATGATTTATCCATGTTACATCCTGTTATTATCATGTTCATTATCCATGTTATCATGTTATTATTCCATGTTAAATCCCTGTTATCCATGTTATTAATGCCATGTTATACCACAGGTTATTATCCTGTTATTATCCATGTTCATGTATATCCATGTTTAACCATGTTACAAATGTTTACTATGTTATCCATGTTATGTATTCATGTTATTATCATATTTCAATGTTATTATCCATGTATTATCAATGTACATCCATGTTAATCCATGTATTATCATGTATCGTTATCCATGTTACAATCGCTAGTTTCCATGTTATTATCCATGTTACGAGTATGTCCATGATTACGCAGTTATTATCCATGTTATCAATGTTATTATCCACTTTAATCACACTCATGCACACTTAAATCAACTTGGGGGGGTAGTAGCTGGAGAGGTACTGCCAAGGTGCTCTTGAGCAACGCACGGAACCCCCCCTCCCCCTTTTTCCATGGGCAACAGATGTTGATAAGTTTCCTTTTGGGGACGTCATTTGAAATTGGAAAAAATTAGAAGTTGGAGGAAAGGTAATAAATTGCAATAATATCGTATTGTGTCATAAGTATCGTGATGATATCGTATCAGGACGCGTCTGGTGAATCCCCCC
>NC_045754.1:3415378-3415985 GCF_008692095.1 Etheostoma spectabile
CCCTAGTGAACACATGAAACTTTATCAGAACCAACCTGCACTCTGGCGGGGGTGCAGTTGGGGACCTGGTAGCGCTGCTCTGCAGCCGTGGTGTGAGACTTGGGCAGCAGGTACGGGTACGACAGGGAGTTGTACTTCGCCTTCACCAGCTGGGGGAGACACAGAGGAGAGAGTGACACAACGGTGACACAGAGGTGACACAGAGCACCGCCGCAGAGCCCTCCTCCGGCGACCTGGACGGCTGCAGACTAACAGTTAAATTGGTGTCATCTTATGAAGTGACGCACTGCAAGATTCCTGTTTTTCTAGCGTGTATGTGCACCATCAATCATGCCAGGCTACGTATCCGTGCAGCACACGCAGACGCTCTTCATATATACAGATTTTGTATTATCTCTCTATACGCACACACTGTTGATTATTCCATTTATCGTAGAGCTGCAAAGATGAATCGATTGGTTGCCAACTATTAAATTAATTGCAAATTATTTTGATAATAGAGTCATCGGTTTGAGTCATTTTGTATTTCAACAAAGAAAGTAAGAATTCTCTGATTGCAGAGGGTTGAATGCGAATATCTTTTAGTTTCTTCTCTCCTCTGTGACAG
>NC_045754.1:3415995-3417719 GCF_008692095.1 Etheostoma spectabile
ATCTTTGAGTTGTGGACAAAACGAGACTTTTGAGGACGTCATCTGCTTTTGGGAGACACTGATCCACATTTGTCATCATTTTCTGACATTTTACAGACCAAACAATGGTGGTGATGGTCCAGTGGATATGACACATGTCTTCGATGTGAGAGATCTAGGTTCGATTCCCACTGCGATACATCAACTAATGTGTCCCTGAGCAAGGCACTTCACCCCTGGCTGCTCCAGTAGCGTGCAACCTCTGACATATATAGCAATTCTCCTGCTACGCCCTGCTACGTCCTGCTACGCCCTGCTACGTCCTGCTGTGTCCTGCTAGTCCCGCTACATCCTTCTGACGGGTCCTTTTTCCTGCTGTGTCCTGCGCGTCCTGCTACGTCCTCCTACTCCTGCTACGTCCTGTTACCTTCCTGCTACCCCGCTACGTGCCGTGCTACGCCCTGCTACGTCCTGCTGTGTCCCTGCTACGTCCTGTTACGTCCTGCTAACGTTCCATGCTACATACCTGGCTACCGTCCTTGGCTACGTCCTGCTGGTCCTGCTAGGTCCTGCTACGCCTTCTACTCCTGCTACTCCGCTACGTCCTGCTATGGGCCTTGTATGCCCACAGTGCCCTGCTACGCTGAACTACTACAACTAACTATTTTGTGACTGTTATTGCCACTCTTCATTCTAACCACCCCAACCGTCGTCACAACCGCTGCCACCAGACCTGGTCTGGTGTCTGGTCTGGGCCTGGGTCTGGGCCTGGGGTCTGGGCCTGGCTGGTCTGGTTCTGTCCAGGTTTCTTCCTAAAAAGTGATTTTTCCTCTCCACTGTGGCCCGTGTGTCTTGCTCTTGGAGGAAACTACTAGACCGTTTGGGTCCTTGTAAATCCTGGAGTGTGGTCTAGACCTGCTCTATCTGTAAATTTCCTCGAGATAACTCTTGTTATGAATTGATACGATAAATAAAATTGAATTGAAATTGAATTGAAAATAATCCACAGATTAATCGGCAGTGAAACTAATCGTCAGCTGCAGCCCTAATTCTTCTGTTGTTTCTTCCATGAATCTAATTTCATCACTTCACATTTGAATGCATTTTCTCCGGATCTGTAACAGGAAGCACAACATTTAGTCTTATGTTAATCCCTCATTCAGTACGCTATAGATCTGTCCTCGATTAAACATATTCTACTTCGACTACCACTCGTAAGATTTCACCGACTAATCGATCAGCTGATTTCTCCACAAAGAATCCGGCAAAAGCCAAACTTTAAATCCCAGAGATGTGCTCATAGGACGCTCATTCAGGATGGAAAGGCATCAAAAAGACTAATCTGCTAAGAAGAAACAGACCGATTAGTGGACTAGTCGTGCGTGACCTCTGACCTTAGTGAAGTTCCAGCGCTGGATGAAGTGTCTGGCCACGTCTCGAGCTGCTTTCCCATGAACCACGGAGGCGATGTCGTGCCAAGGCATTCTGGGAGTTGTGTGTCTGTCTATGAAGTCTGTAAAGAGCAGAAACAGACGTGTGAGCAGGACTGGACTCCTCTGCAGATCCCCCGGTCAGACTGGGACCTTAACGACGTTTCAATACCGGAACCTTCCGGAGGAATTTCAGCCGGATGTCCGTCCCCTTCCTCTTTTTAATTTTTTTAAGACGTATGTTTTTGCTTTAACCCTTGTGTTGTCCTCCCGGGTTTTTGTCCCTTTTTCAGACTTTTTTTTTAGTTTCCACTA
>NC_045754.1:3417729-3422676 GCF_008692095.1 Etheostoma spectabile
CACCACCTTACTAGTTTTACTACTTTTTGGAATTCATGCTCAATAACCCTTATTTAGATGGAATTATACCTAATATTTGAGTTAAAAAAGCAGAAATTATGAATTATTTAGACTGATAAATTAAATCAAAGGAATGAAAGCAATCCGTTGTGTTTGCAAAGGAGTGTTGGAAGGAGCCCAATCCATTTTTTGTGGTAATTTGGTTAAAAAGAAACTCATATTTCAGATATAGCCTTTTTTGGAAGGGGTCAAATTTGACCCGAGGACAACAGGAGGGTTAAAGACATTTTTAGTCGAGGGATGTAGTTTTTTTTCGGCCATTAGGATTGTGATTGGTTTAAAGAAATGCCGATAAACCAGAGCACGTTTTTCTCCCATCCCAGAATGCTGTGTGGAAGCTCCGGCACTGGGAGAAAATTTAAGTGATATTCAAACAGAGAAATGTTTTTTTTTTTAGAGGAAACAGATGTTGATAAGTTTCCTTTTGGGGACGTCATTTGAAATTGGGGAAAAATTAGAAGTTGGAAAAAAGGTTATAAATTGCAGTGTATCGTATCGTGGCATGAGTATCGTGATGATATCGTATCAGAGGCTCAGCTGCCCCCCCCTCCCCCCCCCCACACACACACACACACACACACTCCCCCCCCCCGTGCCTACCATCGAACGGTTTGTCCAGCTGAATCCAGTCCTTGAACACAAAGTTGCAGTAGTCTTTCCCGTGCCAGAACCGCGTGTTTCCAAACAACTCGCCGACCCCCGTCTGCAGACTGCACAGAGAGCCGCTTCCTAAAACACACACACACACACACACACACACACACACACACATTGATGTGATTTATCAGCAGTACAGGAACATTTTCAGGAACCTTCAACCCCCGCGTTGTCTTCCCGTCTCCATGAAAAAAGACGTTTTGGTGACTTTTTCCAACATTATTATCGCTTTTTTCCCACATTTTTGTCACTTTTTCAATGTTGTGGGTTATGTTTTTGATGTTTTTTCCAAAGTCTTTTGATATTTTTAATGTTGAGATTTTCAGCGCTTATTTCGACGGCCCATTTTTTGGTTAGAAAAAAAAAAAAGGAACTTGAAACGGGTCAGTTTGACCCAAGGACAACATGCGGGTTAAGCCTTGTGCTGTCTTCCTATCGACCATGCAACTTAGTTGTCTTTTCTCAATGTTTTTTTCCCTTTTTCCGACGTTTTAATCCATTTTTTTCAGCGCTTTTTCACGTTTTCGTAATTTTTTTTGCGTTCTTTAATCATTTTTTTCTCAATGCTATTAAAATTGATTTAACCCAAATGTAATGAAAGTATTGAACTGATCGTTTATTTTACTAGTTATGAGCGTTGTAGGGAACCTTTTTCTTTTGTTTTTTTTGTTTTTTTTACAACGTGGTTGAAATAAACCCAAATTTCTGATATAGAAACTTTTTGAAAATGGGCCGAATTTGACCCAAGGACACCAGGAGGGTTAAACCACTTAGCCTAGTCCAGGTTTTAGTTCCTGGGACTTTCTGATGGAGCGATCCGAGTTGAGATCTTAAGATTTGACGGATCAAACACAGGTTTTGAGACCTGCTCACCGTCTCCAGGTTCAGTTTCTACGCACCGCACATCTGGAATAAACGTCCAGCAACCGGCACTGCGTCCGGATCTTTGCCCCGCCCACGGCGACTGTGATTGGTTTAAAGAAATGCAACCCAGAGTGCATACCCTATCTCCTATTCTCCTCTCCCAGAATCCATCTGTGGTGCAGCCAGACAGGTCTGGCAATGCAAGACGAATGCTGATGTAAAGTACTTTAAATTGCCTTTTTGTCTGAATTGTGCTATATAAATAAAATGCCTCGAATATTGTTATTATTACTTTTCACCATTGCAATTCCTTAATTGTGTTAATTATGTAAATAATGCATAATAACATTCCTTTAACTATGTAAATACCGTACATATCCACACTACTTATATTCTTGATTTATATTTCTACTCTGATATTTATACTTTTTGTGCAACTGCAACACAGAGTTTCCCTTCGGTGATCAATAAAGTATTACTGGTTCTGGTTCTGGTTCTGGTTCTGATTCTGGTTCTGGTTCTGATAGTTCTTCGTCCTCTGTGCCATAAATACACATCCCACTGTTGCACCGGATCACCTGCTCCTTCCTCACCCTGATGACACACACTGAAGGTTCTCCTGACTCAACCCCACACACTGTCCCGCTGCTACGAATGCTCACTAGAGCACCAAATGTGGACTCATCCGCCGCGGAAAATAGTCCCCGGCGCAATTTTCCTCCTGTAAAATGGAGGCTGTGAAGCGGCTCTGCCAGGGTGGCGTGTGTTTACGGCACGGCGTCTGCACCACGCTGACTTTGACAGTTATACAGCGGTGTTTGGAAAACGCTTTGACAGCACTTTTACAGAAATAAACCAGCAGCTGGAGGGAAGACAGAACCGCAGGAGACATTTCGAAAAAGCTCAGAGAGCGGTGCAGAGACATGCAAATTGAAATCACATTGTTTCAATCATTGTACTTACCTGCAGTACATTCAGATGCATGATGGGAGTAACTGGAGAGTAATCAACAACAAAAAAAACAACAAAAAGAAGGGTTTTTTTTTTGTTGCTTTTCCATGAAATTCATCTGACTTCATTTGTTTTTAGTGCCGGCTGTTTGCCTCACGTTCGTGTCGGACACTTCCCGTCTATCACACATCAGGACAAACAGAGATGAGTCTGGCAAACAGACAGCAGCTGATAAAGACCCGCGGCGCCCGTTTTACTGCAGCGGGGACACGTGCCGTGTGCCAGCAGAGAGACAAAGACACCACAGGCTGCAGCTCTGCTTAGTGTCTGTCTCCAGTCTACAGGGACACTGCTCCAGGTTTGCTTTTTAAGCGGCGTTTTGAAAGAAAACCAGCAGATATTTCACATTTGTGCTTGACTGAAAGGCCAAAAAACATTTATTAGACTGTTAAAATTGTCATTTTCTGCTTTTCAGTGCTTCGATGCTGAATAGTTATGTAAAAATGAAATGGTAGTTGAGTCGGATCGACTACAAAGCTGTTGCTCATGTCCATAAAAAGATAGATATGGAAGATATTAGAAGAAAAGCAGACACATTTTCTGAATCGACCTTTGACACATCGGAGGAAAAGTAACTTCAAACCCGCACACAGACAACCAAAGGCCGTTCAGTGCAGTTTAAAACCACAGCAAAGCACATCGGTAGGGGGGGGCACTACCGCCGGCGACTCACCAGCCTGACACCGGCCAATAGGAGCGGGCGTCCTCAGCTCCGCCAGCCTGCTGGGGATCAGGTTGTGTTGGCTGCTGACGCTGTTGGACCAACCTGAACAGAGCGGCCACAAACACTGAGACCGCAGCACACATGGAGGCTATCACTGCTACTCAGGACCACCTAGACCCAGACCATGTCCTCACCGAGACCAGAGTGCATCGAGATCGAGACAAGACTGAGACTTTTAGGGGTTGGGACATCGTTAGAAACGTCGTCGCCTTGCAGTCGCTTTTCGTCTCCTTTTCACCGCCTTTTTCGTGGCCTTTTTGCCACTTTTTCACCTTTTTGCTGCCTTTTAGTCTCCTTTTAGACACTTTTTTGTCGCCTTTTTTTTTCGTCCGGATGTCCGTGCCTGTCCTTTCTCTGTGTTGGAATTTTAAGCTCTGGTGGATTTCTGAGGACTATGGTTACCTGGTCCTCAGATCTCTGCAGGGTAAATCCAGACAGCTAGCTAGACTATCTGTCCAATCTGAGGACTATGGTTACCTGGTCCTCAGATCTCTGCAGGGTAAATCCAGACAGCTAGCTAGACCATCTGTCCAATCTGAGGACTATGGTTCCCTGGTCCTCAGGTCTCTGCAGGGTAAATCCAGACAGCTAGCTAGACTATCTGTCCAATCTGAGGACTATGGTTACCTGGTCCTCAGATCTCTGCAGGGTAAATCCAGACAGCTAGCTAGACTATCTGTCCAATCTGAGGACTATGGTTACCTGGTCCTCAGATCTCTGCAGGGTAAATCCAGACAGCTAGCTGGACTATCTGTCTAAAACTACTTCTGAACGTACACATGTTTCCACCAAAACAACTTCCTTCCCGAGACTATGTAGCAGCGGCACCGTGGCTCCGTCCGGCGCTTAGCCCCGCCCACGACGATTGTGATTGGTTTAAAGAATTGCCAATGAACTGGAGCAGGTTTTTCTCCCATCCAGGAATGCTGTGAGGACTAGTTAGACCTTCCTGTGCAGCGCTGTGGAGGAGGGTCTGACAACACGAGACTACAGGATAACCAACATGGCCGCCAACCTCACCACTGGGAAGAACTACTATCTAAAATATAATATAATAATAAATAATAACAATAATTGATCTAAGACTCACTCTGTTCGCTCTCCAGGTCGCTGTCGCTGTCGGCGTGGGCCAGCCCGTGTTTCTGCAGGTGTCTCCTGATGCTGAACCTGCTCCTCCTCGCCTTCCCCACTCCTTTCAGCCGGGGCTGCTCCACCGGGTCCGTCACGGTGAAAATGCCTTTCCCGTTTCTTGAGGAGACGCCACCGCTGCCGTTGGCGGGGGCCGCCGTGTTGGCGGGGGCGGCCGACATGTTGGACGAGGTCGCTTCAGCCTGATGATCATTAAAACAAGGTCAGCGCTCATCTGGGTTGAGTCCAAATAAAAAGCTAATTTCATTAATAGATGGAAACTGAGACCTTTTTTTATGTAAAATGTCCTTAATTATAAATCCGAGGAAGAACTCTTGGTAATTTGGAGCAGATCAGAATCACAGAGTGGACACAAAAATAATCTTTTCCCTTGCGTTAACCCTCTGAAAGCTAAGGCCATTTTTACAGTTCATTTTACAAAAACAAATACATTGTATTTATATAAAAAAGCTTGTAAAACATCAACCCTGTTGTCTACTGTC
>NC_045754.1:3422686-3422826 GCF_008692095.1 Etheostoma spectabile
CATCATTTTTTTCAGGACAAACTGGGTTATTTGAATACTTGGGTTGCAGTGAGGTCACTTGAATGGTTAAAATGGTTGTAGGGCCTTAAAGGACATTTATGGTATTAATAATCAACATAATAATGTCATATTTATTGATA
>NC_045754.1:3422836-3425170 GCF_008692095.1 Etheostoma spectabile
ACACCCACAGCAATGCTACACAAGCATTTGTGTGTCTAAAACTGTTCATCCTTTATAAAAAAAATACACATAGCAAACATTATAACTCATATAAAGCACATACTATTTACATTTCAATACAATGGATTGTTAATTATTTTCCTTTCTGTTATAGTGTCTTGCTGGAAATTGTAAAATTTTGTGTGTAAAGTACATTAAGGTATATTTTGTTTCTGGGTACCTGCCGATATTTGTTGTGTATATGGATCCATTCTTGTTTGATACCTTTGTATTTTTTTTAAATGTGTTCGGTTGTGTTGGGGTGGGAACTAAGTGTTATTAATGTCTCTTTGTGAACTGTCTTGTAAAATCAAAATTCAATAAACACATTGTTATTGTGTGTGTGTGTGGGTGGGTGTGTGTGTGTGTGTGTGTGTGTGTGTTCATGTCTTTGTGTGTGTGTGTTCATGTCTTGTGTATGTAGTGGGGTTGTGTGTGGTGTGTGTGTTCAGTCTTTGTGTATGTTATTGTTGTGTGTGTGTGTGTGTGTTCATTCTTGGTGGTGTGTGTGTGTGTGTGTGTGTGTGTGCGGGTGTGCATGGCTTTGTGTGTGGTGGTGTTTGTGTGTGTGTATGTGTGTGTTCATGTCTTTGGTGTATGTGTGTGTTCAGTCTTTGTGTGTGTGTGTGTTCATGTCTTTTGTGTGGTGTGTGTGTGTTTGTCTTCTGTGTGTGTGTGTGTTCATGTCTTTGTGGTGTGTGTTTGTGTGTGTGGTGGTTTGTGTGTGTTCATGTCTTTGTGTGTGTGTGGTGTGTGTGGTGTAGTTTTATGTCTTTGTGTGTGTGTGTGTGTGTCAGGTTTGTGTGTGTGTGTGTTTGTGTGTGTGTGTGTGTGTGTGTCGTGTGTGTGTGTTAGTCTGTGTGTTTGGTTTCTGTCTTTGTGTGTGTGTGTGTGTGTGTGTGTGTGTGTGACAGAAAGAGACCTGTTCCAGCTGTGCGCGTGTCACACTCCCGACGTCCGTCAGCCGGTGTTCCCTGTCGTCCCAGCGACCGTACGCCAGGTCGATCCCGCCAACGAAGGCCACCGATTGGTCGATGACGATGATCTTCTCGTGGTGCGCCCACAGGTAGACGGCGGAGGAGACGTGGTTCGGGTGACGCATGACCTTTTGGAGGAGAAGAGACTCAGATTGAGACGGGGGAACATGGACATGTGTTGACACGCGGAGACACGTCTGTCTCGGGGACGCTCACCTTGATGTTGGGGTGCAGCTGCAGCAGCGTCCTCTTGCTGTACCCCGAGTTGATGCCCAGCGCCAACTCCACCTCCTTGTACAGCATCACGAATATCCGCACTCCTTGTTGCTGTGGAAACACAAACACGTTGCTACGGAGCTCAAGAGTGGACACCGACTTTTTTTTTTAAAGATCGTTTTTCGGGGCATTTATTTGAGAGGAACGTTGAAGACATGAAATAATAATACAGCTTTATTGCAGACACAAGTCCATGTTACACATCATAACAGTATAGAAAGCAGGGCTGGAGTCAAGACCACCTTGGTCGAGTCCAAGACAAGTCCAAGACCAGGACTGGTCGAGTCCAAGTCAAGACCAAGACCAGGACTGGTTGAATCCAAGACAAGAACGAGTCCAAAAAGGTTCCAGTCCAAGACAAGACCGAGTCAAAAAAGGGCCAGTCCAGACAAGAAGAGTCCAAAAAGGTTCCATCCAAGACAGAACGAGTCACAAAAGGTTCCAGTCCAAGACAGGACCCTCCAAAAAGGTTCCCAGTCCAAGACAACGATGCCAAAAAGGTTCCAGTCCAAGAGTCAAGACCAAGTCCAAAGCGGTTCCCAGTCCACGACAAGACCAGTCCAAAAAGGTTCCAGTTCCAAGGTCAAGACCAATCAAAAAAGGTTCAGTCCAATACAAGACCAAGTCCAAAAACGGTTCCAGTCCAGTCACAAGAGCAAGTCCAAAAAGGTCAGTCACACAGACCAAGTCCAAAAAGGTTCGTAGAGACCAAGTCAAAAAGGTCCATACAACACGCAGTTGAGCAGTAAGGACCGACCCAAAGTTCCAGTCCAAATCAAGACTGAGTCCAAAAAGGTTCCAGTCAAACAAGACATAGTCCAAAAAGGTCCAGTCCAAAATCAAGGATGAGCCAAAAAAGGTTCCCAGTCAACAATCAAGACAAGAGAGCCGAAAAAGGTTCCAGTCCAAATCAAGATTGAGTCCAAAAAGGTGTTGAGTCCAGTCAAGACCGAGTCCGAACAGGAAAAAAAGGTCTTCTGCATGACATAATCAAGACAATCATTTGGTTTCCCCTCCCTCACATATTTTATCAAATAATAAA
>NC_045754.1:3425195-3446278 GCF_008692095.1 Etheostoma spectabile
GGGTCAAACTTGACATATATAGCACATTCTCCTGCACGCCCTGCCTCACGTCCTGCTACGGCCCTGCCGTACGTCCTGCGTGTTCCTGCTAAGCCTGGTTTAGTCCTGACTACGTCTGCTAACGTCCCGCTACAATCTGGTCTACGTCCTCTGTGTCCTGCTGATGTCCGCTACGTCCTGCTACGTCCTGCTACGTCCTCCTACGTCCGTTTCGTCCTGCTAACGCCCGCTACGTCCGTGCTACTGCACCCCTGCTACGTCCCTGCTGTGTCCCTGGCTTACGTCCTGTTACGTCCTGCTAACGGTCACTGCTACATCTGCTACGTCCTGACTACTCCTGCTGGGTCTACTGCTGAGGTCCTGCTAGCATGCTACGTCCGCTACGGTCCTGCTACCTTTCCTGCTACGTCTGATGGGCTTGTATGCCACAGTGCCCTGTAACGCCATGTAACTACTACAAAAACTAATATTTTTTTTTGTGATGTTATTGCCACTCGTCATTCTAACCCCAACCGTCCGTCAGACACGCCTACCAAGAGCCTGGCCTGGGTCTGGGTCTGGGCTTGGCTGGGTCTGGCCTGGGTCTGGGCCTGGCTGGTTCTGGGGGGGGTCTGTCCAGGTTTCTTGCCTCAAAAGGAGTGTTTTTCCTCTCCACTGTGGCCCTGTTGCTTGTCTCTGGAGGAAACTACTCAGACCCGTTGGTCCTTGTAAATTCTGGAGGTGGTCCTAAGACCTGCTTCTCATCTGTAAAGGGTCTCGAGATAACTCTTGTTATGAAGTGAGTACGATAAATAAAATTGAAGAAATTGAATTGAAAATAATCCACAGATAACGCAGTGAAACTAATCGTCACATGTCCCCTAATTCTTCTGTTGTTTTTTCCATGAATCTAATTTCATCCACTTCACCATTGACTGCATTTTATTTCCGGATCTGTAAACAGGAAGCACAACATTTGTATCTATGTTAATCCCTCATCAGTACGCTTAGAGTCTGCTGTCCTGATTAAACATATTCTACTTCGACTACCCACTCGTAAGATTTCACCGACTAATCGACATCTGATTTCTCCACAAAGAATCGGCAAAAGCCAAACTTTAAATCCCAGAGATGTGCTCATAGGACGTCTTCAGGATGGAAATGCACAAAAGAAAATCAATAACTATGCTAAGAAGAAACAGACCGATGTAGTGGACTAGTCGTGCTGACCTTCTGACTCTAGTGAGTTTCCAGCTCTGGATGAGTGTCCTGGGGGGGGCGCCACGTCTCGTACTGCTTTCCCATGAACCTATCGGAGGCGATGTCGTGCCAAGCATTCTGGGATGTGGTCTGTACTATGAAGTCTGTAAAGAGCAGAGAAAACAGACGTGTGAGCAGGAACTGGACTCCTCTGCAGATCCCCCCCCCGGTTCAGGACTGGGACCTTAAAGAGTTCCAATACCCCCCGGACCTCCGGAGGAATTCAGTTTCAGCCGGATGTCCGTTCCCCTTCTCTTTTAATTTTTTAAGACGTATGTTTTTGCTTTACCCTGTGTTGTCCTCCCGGTTTTTGTTCCCTTTTTCAGACGTTTTTTTTTTAGTTTGCCACTACCACCACCTTACAGTGTACTACCTTTGTAATTCTGCTCAATAACCTTATTTAGATGGAATTATACCTAAATAATTTGAGCTTAAAAAGCAGAAAATTATGAAATTATTAGACTGATAAATTTAAAACAAAGGAATGACAAGCAATCCGTTTGTGGTTTGCAAAAGGAGTGTGGAAGGAGGCCCAAACCATTTTTGTGGAATTTGGTCAAAGAAACTCATATTTCCAGATAGAGCCTTTTTTGGAAAGGGGTCAAATTTGACCCGAGGACAAGAGAGGGGGTTTAAAACATTTTTAGTCGAGGGATGTAGTTTTTTTTCGGCCATTAGGGATTGATGGTTTAAAGAAAGGGATAAACCCCAGAAGCACGTTTTTCTCCATCCCATAGAGCTTGTGTGCAACTCCGGCCTGGGAGAAAAATTTAAGTGATCATTCAAACAGAGGAGAATTGTGTTTTTTTTAGAGGAAACAGATGTTGATAAGTTTCTTTTGGGGACGTCATTTGAAATTGTGGAAAAAATTAGAAGTTGGAAAAAAAGGTTATAATTGCAGTGTATCGTACGTGGCATGAGTATCGTGATGACTATTTCGTATCAGAGGCTGCAGGCTCCCCCCCCTCCCCCCCCCCACCCACAACCACACACACACACACTACCCCCCCCCCAGTGCCCTACACCATCGAACGGTTTGTCCAGCTGAATCCGTCCTTGAACACAAAGTTGCGAGTCTTTCCCGTGCCAGAACTCGCGGTGTTTACAAACACTCGCCGAACCCCCGTCTGCAGAGCGCACAGAGGACGCCTTCTAAAACACAACAACACACACACACACACACACACACACATGATGTGATATCTTCAGCATACAGGAACATTTCAGGACCGCTTCAACCCCCCGTTGTCTTCCCGTCTATGAAAAAAAGACTTTTGGTGACTTTTGCCAACTTATATCGCTTTTTTCCCCACATTTTTGTCAACTTTTTCAATGTTGGTGGTGATTAGTTTTTGATGTTTTTATTCCAAATGCTTTGAATATTTTTAATGTTGAGATTTTCCCAGCGCTTTTCGTACGGCCCATTTTTGGTTTGTTGAAAAAAAAAAAAGGAACTTTGAACGGGTCAGTTTGACCCAAGGACAACATGCGGGTTGGCTTGTGCGTCTTCCAATCGACCCCCATGCAACTTAGTTGCTTTTCCTCAATGTTTTTTTTCCTTTTTCTCCGACGTTTTAATCCATTTTTTTCAGCGCTTTTTCACGTTTGTAATTTTTTTTTGCGTTCTTTAATCATTTTTTTTTCTCAATGCTATTAAAAATTGATTTAACCCAATGTAAACTGAAAGTAGTGAAACTGATCTTTATATTTACTAGTTATGAGAGTTGTAGGACCCTTTTTCGGTTGTTTGTTTTTGTTTTTTACAACGTGGTGTGAAATAAACCAAATTTCTGATTAGAAAAATTTGTGAAAATGGCGAATGTGACCCAAGAAAACCAGTAGGGTGAACCACTTAGCCTAGTCAACCGGTTTTAGTTCCCTGGACTTCTGATGGAGCGTCCGAGTGAGATCTTAAGATTTTGAGGTCAACCCAGGTTTTTGGAGACACCTGCCTCACCGTCTCCAGTGTCAGTTTCACGCACCGCACATCTGGAATAACGCCAGCAACCGGCACTAGCCGTCGGATCTTTGCCCCGACCACGCGACTGTGATTGGTTTAAAGAAATGCAACCCAGAGTGCATACCCTATCTCTATTCTCCTCTCCCAGACTCCATCTGGGTGTCAGCCAGACAGGTCTGGCAAGCAAGACTAATGCTGAGTAAAGTACTTGAAATTGCCTTTTTGCCTGAATTGTGCTATATAAATAAAATGCCCTAAATTTGTTATTATTAACTTTCACCTTGCAATTCTAATTGTGTTAAATTATAAAAATGCTAAAACCTCTTTACTATGTAAATACGTACATACTCACACTCCTTATATTCTGATTTATATTTCTACTCTGATATTTAAATTGTTGTGCAACTGCAACAACAGAGTTCCCTTCGGTGATCAAAAAGGTATTTCTGGTCTGTTCTGGTTCTGTTCTGATGCCTGTTCTGATAGTTCTTCGTCCTCTGTGCCATAAATCACACATCCACTGTTTGCACCGGAGCACCCTGCTCCTTCCTACCCCTGAGGAACACACACTGAATGGTCTCCTCCTACTCAACCCCACCACACTGTCCCGCTGCTACGAATGGCTCACTGAGAGCCAACTATGGGATCACCGCCGCGGAAAATAGTCCGCCGGCGCAATTTTCCTCCGGTAAAATGGAGGCTGTGAAGCGGCTCGCCAGGTGGCTGTGTTTACGGCACGGGCGTCTGACACTCACGCTGACTTGACAGTTATACAGCGTGTGTTTGGAAAACGCTTGACAGCACTTTTACGAAATAAACCAGCAGGTAGGGGTAATGGGGGGGGGGGGGACAGAACCGCAGGAGACATTTCGAAAAAAGCTCAGAGGCGGTGCAGAGACATGCAAAATTGAAATCACATTGTTCAATCATTGTAATACTGCAGTACATTCAGATGCTGATGGGAGTTAGCTGGAGAGTAATCACAACAAAAAAACACAAAAAGAGGTTTTTTTTTGGTGCTTTTCCACTGAAATTCATCTTACTTCATCATTTTGTTAGTGCGGCTGTTTGCCCACGTTCGTGTCGGACACTTCCCGTCTATCACACATCAGGAAAACAGAGTATGAGTCTGGCAAACAGACAGCAGAGATAAGACCCGCGGCGGCCCGTTTACTGCAGCGGGACACGTGCCTTGTGCCACAAGAGACAAAGACACACAGCTCAGCTCTGCTTAGTGCTGTCTCTCAAGTCTAAAGGGACCTGCTCCAGGTTTGCTTTAAGGCGGCGTTTGAAAGAAACCAGCAGATATTTCACATTGTGCTTGACTGAAAGCCAAAAAAACATTATTAGAACTGGTTAATTGTGTCATTTTCCTGCTTTTCAGTGCTTCGATGTGAATAAGTTATAAAAATGAGAATGGTAGTTGAGTCGGATCGACTACAAAGCTGTTGCTCATGTGTCCACTAAAAAGAGTAGATCTGGAGTATTAGAAGAAAAGCGACACATTTTCTGAAATGACCTTTGACACTCGGAGTGAAAAAGACTTCAAACCGCACACAGCAACCAAAGCCGTTCCAATGCATTTAAAACCACAGCAAAGCACACGGTAGGGGGGGGCCCTACCGCGGCGGGACTCACACCTGACACCGGCCATAGGTGGTGCGTCCTCAGCCCGCCAGCCTGCTGGGGATCGGTTGTGTTGGCTGATGACGCTGTTTGGACCAACCGAACAAGAGAGCGCCCACAAACACTGGGTACCTCAGCAACAGGGCAGGCTATCACTGCTACGTCAGACCCCTAACCAGACTGTCCTCACGAGTACCAGAGTGCATCGAGATTCGAGACAAGAGCTGAGGGGACTTTTAGGGTTGGGACAATCGTTAGACAACGTCCGACCTTGCAGTCGCTTTTCGTCTCCTTTCTTTCACCGCCTTTTTTCGTGCCTGTTTTTGCCACTTTTTCACCTTTTTGCTGCCTTTTAGTCTCCTTTTAGACACTAGTTTTGTCCGCCTGTTTTTTTCGTCGGATGTCCCGTGCCTGTCCTTATCCTCTTGTTGAATTTTAAGCGTCTGGTGGATTTCTGAGGACAGGTTACCTGGTCCTCAGATATCTGCCAGGTAAATCCAGACAGCTAGAGACTACTGTCCAATCTGAGGACTATGTGTACCCTGGTACTCAGAATCTATGCAGTAAATCCAGACAGCTAGTAAACCATTCTGTCCAATCTGAGGACTATGGTTCCTGGGTCTCAGGTCTCTGCAGGGTAATAGTCCAGACAGCTCGCTAGGTACTATCTGTCCACTGAGGACTATGGGTTACCTGGTCCTCAGATCTCTGCAGGGTAAATCAGACCGATAGGCTAACTATGTCCAATCTGAGGAATATGGTTACCTGGTCCTCAGATCCTTCTGCAGGGTAAATCCAACAGATAGCTGGAACTATCTGTCTAAAACACTTCTGAAACGTTACACATGTTTCCACGCACAAACAACTTCCTTCCCGGATATGTAGCAGCCGGCAACCGTGGCTCCGTCGCGCGCTTTAGCCCCGCCACCGACGATTGTGATTGGTTTAAAGAATTGCCAATGAACTGGAAGGTTTTTCTCCCATCCAGGAATGCTGTGAGGACAGTTAACCTTCCGTGCAGCGCTGTGTGAGGAGGGCTTCTGACAACACGAGACTACAGGAACCAACATGGCCCGCCAACCTAGCACCACTGGGAAGAATACTATCTAAAATATATATATAATAATAATAACAATAATTGTCATCGACTCCCTCTGTTCGCTCTCTCAGTCGCTGCGCGTGTCGGCGTGGGCCAGCCCGTGTTCTGCCGGGTGCTCTGATGTGAACCGCTCCTCCTCGCTTTCCCCACTCCTTTCAGCGGGGCTGACCACCGGGTACCGTCACGGAAATGCCTTCCCGTTTCTTGAGGAGACGCCACCGCTGACGCGTGGCGGGGGCCCGCCGTGTTGGCGGGGGCGCCGACATGGTTTGGACGAGGTCCGCTCAGCCTGATGATTCATTAAAACACAGGTCGCGCTCATCTGGGTTTGAGTTCCACAAAATAAAAAGCTATTTCATTAATAGTATGGAAATGAGGACCTGTTTTTTATGTAAATGTCCTTAATTATAATATCGAGGAGAACTCTTGGGGTAATCGTTGGAAGCAGTATCAGATCACAGAGTCGCACACAAAAATCAATCTTTTCCCTGCGTTAACCCTCTGAAGACTAAGGCCATTTTATACAGTTCATTTTACAAAAACAATACATTGTATTTATATAAAAAAGCTTGTAAAACATCCACCTGTTGTCTACTGTCAGATATGAAACCATTTTTTTCAGGACAAACTGGGTTATTTGATACTTGGGTTCGCAGTGAGGTCACTTGAACTGGGTTTAAAAGTGGTTGTAGGTCTTAAAGGACTTTATGTGTATTAATAATCAACATAATAATGTCATATTATTGATAATACACCCACAGCATTCTACATCAGCAAGCTTTGGTGTGTCTAATGAATGTGTTCATCCTTTATAAAAAAATACAAGCACGCAAAAACATTTACACTCATAGAAACACATATATTGTACATTTCGAATACAAGTGATTGGTATTATTTTCCTTTCTGTTATAGTGTCTTTGCTGGAAATGTAAAAATTTTGTGTGTAGTACATAAGTGTATATTTTGTTTCTGGGTATGCCAGCTATTGTGTTGTGTATATGGATCCATTCTTTGTTTGACTACCTTGTATTTTGTTTAAAGAGTTCGCGGTTTTGGTGGGGGTGGGAACTACGTGTATATTAATGTCTCTTTGTGAACTGTCTTGTAAATCAAAATTCATAAAAACATTGTTATGTGTGTAGTGGGTGTGGCGTGGGTGTGTGTGTGGTTGTGTGTTGTGGTGTTTCATGTCTTTGTGTGTGTGTTAATGTCTTTGTGTGTGTGTGTGTGTGTGTCGTTGTGTGTGTTCATGTCTTTGTGGTATGTAGTGTGTGTGTGTGTGTGTGAGTGTGTGTGTTCAGTCTTTGTGTATGTTATGTTGTGTGGTGTGTGTGTGTGTTCATTCTTGTGTGGTGTGTGTGTTGTGTGTGTTGTGTGCAGGGTTCATGGCTTTGTTGTGTGGGGGTTTGTGTGTGGTATGTGTGTGTTCCATGTCTTGGGTGTATGTGTGTGTTCATGTCTTGTGTGTGTGTGTGTGTTCATGTCTTTCTGTGTGGTGTGTGTGTGTTCTGTTTCATGTCGTGTGTGTGTCATGCTTTGTGTGTAGTTCTTGTGTGTGGTGGTGGTGTTGTGTGTGTTCATGTCTTTGTGTGTGTGTGCGTGTGTGTGTGTGTATGTTTTATTCTTTGTGTGTGGTGGTGTGTTCATGGCTTTGTGTGTGTGTGTGTTGTGTGTGTGTGTGTGTTGTGCGGTGTGTGTGTGGTGTGTGTCTGTCTTTTGTTTGTGTGTGTGTGTGTGTTTGTGTGTGTGACAGTGTATGACCTGTCCAGCTGTGCGGTGTCACCTCCCGACGTCCCGTCAGCCGGTGTTCCCTGTCGTCCAGGACCGGACGCCAGGTCGATCCCGAACAACGAGCCACCATTGGGTCGTGACGAGATCTTCTCGTGGGTGCGCCACAGTAGACGCGGAGGAGGCGTGGTTCGGGTGAAGCATGACCTTTTGGAGGAGAAGAGACTCAGATTGAGACGGGGAACAGGACATGTGGTTGGACACGCGGAGACACGTCTGTCTCGGGACGCTCACCTTGATGTTGGGTGCGCTGCAGCAGCGTCCTCTTGCTGTACCCCGAGTTGATGCCCAGCGCCACTCCACCTCCTTGTACAGCATCACGAATATCCGCACTCCTTGTGCTGTGGAAACACAAACACGTTGCTACGGAGCTCAAGAGTGGACACCGATTTTTTTTTTAAAGATCGTTTTTTTCGGGGCATTTATTTGAGAGGACGTGAAGACATGAAATATAATTACAGTTATTGCAGACACAAGTCCGTTACACATCATAACATATAGAAAGCAGGGCTGGAGTCAAGACCACTTGGTCGAGTCCAAGACAAGTCCAAGACCAGGACTGGTCGAGTCCAGTCAGACCAAACCAGGACTGTTGAATCCAAGACAGAAGAGTCCAAAAAAGGTTCCAGTCCAAGACAAGACCGAGTCAAAAAGGTTCCAGTCCAAGACAAGACCGAGTCCAAAAAGGTCATCCAAGACAAGAACGAGTCCAAAAGGTTCCAGTCCAAGACAAGACCAACTCCAAAAAGGTTTTCCAGTCCAAGACAAGACCAGTCCAAATAAGGTTCCAGTCCAAGGTCAAGACCAAGTCAAAAGCGGTTCAGTCTCAAAGCAGTCCAAAAGGTCATTCCAAGCGACATTCCAAAAAGGGTTCCAGTCCAGTACAAGACCAAGTCCAAAAAACGGTCAGTCAAGTACAAGAGGCCAAGTCCAAAAAGGTTCCAGTCAAGTTCAAGACCAAGGTCCAAAAAGTTCAGTGCGCGAACACGTCAAAAAGGTGAGCCACCAGACCGAAGGTCACAATGTTCCAGTCAAATCAAGACTGAGTCCAAAAAGGTTGCCAGTCCAAATCAATACAGCAGTCCAAAAAGGTTCCAGTCCAAATCAAGACTGAGTCCAAAAAGGTTCCAGTCCAAATCAAGACCGAGTCCAAAAAGGTTCCAGTCCAAATCAAGATTGAGTCCAAAAAGGTTTGAGTCCAGGTCAAGACCGAGTCCAGGACAGGAAAAAAAAGGTCTTATGCATGACAGTATCAAGACAATCATTTTGGGTTTCCCTCCAATATTATTATCAACATAATAAAGACACCTGGACTCGGTCCAGACCAGAAGCCATATCTGGCAAGACCAGTGGCCGAGACCGAGACGAGTCTGAGTCCAAATACTAGCAAGTCCGAGACCACAGAAATTGGTATTGGTAAACTGGTACTGGATCTGTACTCTGTATTGGCCAACACGCAAGTTCAAGTATCGGAATCGGTATTGAGAAGGAAAAAACGGTATCAAACCATTTCTTATTTGTATTTCTTATTTTTCCTAAAAAGCGTCATCGGACAGACGGTGAATGCATGAGACCGCTGAAGATAAAATAATATTTTATCACAGTTATGCAACGGACTATTACAAAGGTGTTCGCGTGCAAGCACAAAAATCAACCCTTACTTTTGTATACTGACAAATAAAGGGCAGAGAAGTTTATCAACATGCTCCTCAAATATCCCTTTAATATACCTTTTCTTAATTTTTACAACCACTTGTGCTATTTTAACAGTGTGTTAACATTTATCCGCCACAAAACTTACTGCATGCATTTTTAAAGACGGCACGATAGCAGTTTCATTTAGGAATTTCTACTTTGTGGTATATATGCACATGGACTATGGACTGTCTGGCTACCTCACATCTTCATGCACAATCACATCATATCATAACGTTCTTTTGTTTTTGTCTTGTTATCTTGTCTTCTACTATTATCGCCGTTTACTGTCTAAGTGTTAAAAGTGTCCCTATCTGTTGAGGACTTTCTTTTTCTTGTGCTAAGCTCTCTTAACTCACCGCTTTGCGTTTCAGGATGCAGTCCAGACGCCAGCGGTTGCCTTCCACAACCGGCCTTTTCAGGAAGATCTCCGGACTCAACCTGGGGAGCAACACACACACCGTAAGACATCACAAGCAGAGGTATTTCCTGAAGTATCTTAACACCACCAAAGTCAAACTAGATGTTGGAATGCAGCCATTAAATCTAAAGGTGGTTGCGTATCCTGAGGTCTGAAGGTTGCTCATCCTAGTGGAAGGGGCCTCAGAGTTGAACCAGATGTGGTCTATGATTGATACGCTAGCTGTGGGGCCCCTACCCCGCGTTCCTTTACATGTTGCACAAACAGACCCCCCTATGTAGACCATGATGAAGAAGCTGGGAGCCAGAGTGTTGTATTGGGCAGAGACACTCTCCAGGCTCCTGCAGAGCTTGTATTGATGCGGAATTCTTTCATGTAATAAATCTTTTAATAATCAAGAAACAGTGTCAAGCGGATTCCTGTCAACACATCATCCAGCTCAGACACCACATTCCTCCTCTCTGGTTTGCTCCTTTTCTCACCTAATGTGAAAGCATTTAAAAACCCGAAAGAATAAGCTTTAATCCAACATTAAAACTTATCTCTGCTGTCCTGTACTGATTTATATCAGTAAACTGCAGGACTTTTACCTGTAATGGAGTGTTTATATTATTTAACATTACCTTTATACTCAAGTGTTCTTGTCCAAATGCACACACACACACACTTTGCATGTGGTATTGAATTGTGTGTGTGTGTGTGTGTGTGTGTGTGTGGTGTGGTGGTGGTGTATGTGTTGTGGTGGTGTGTGTGCTAGTATAACAGAAGTCGGAGCCTCAGACTGTAACCGATCTGTTTGACCAGAAAACCTCCACAAGGGGTGACCGCCAACTGCACTCACTGCACTTTGAGACATAGACACACACAGACACACACAAACACACACACACATACACACACACACACACCACACACCGCACCACACACACACACACACACCACACACACACACACACACACACACCAACCACACAGCACCACAAACAAACACTACTTACCACCAATCGTGCATGAATATTTCTTCTTTGGCTTCTTCAAAGAGCATCGCTAAGTCCTCCATGTAGGATTTTTCCATCAATACCTGCAGAGGACACACACCAAAAATGTACAGCCCACACACACACACAACACACACGCACACAAACACCCACACACACACACACACACACACACACACACACACGCACACACATTTAGGCAGCAAGAACCATGCAAACAAACTCTACTCTCACTTTTCAATCCCATCTTTTTTTTTTCATTCTGCTTTTATGGTGTGAACCCACCACACAAACACACACACACAAACCCACACACACACACGCAGTATAACAACACACATGCAAACACAGACAGGGAACAACGGCTGACGGACGTTGAGGTGTTATGCACTCAGTTGCAAACGTCACACACACACACACACACACACACACACACACACACACACACACACAGACACACACACACAATCACACACACACAGACAGTATAGTGGTGCCCAGCGGGGACAGGTGATGAGCAGGTGGGGCTCACTTTCCCTTTCGTGTGTCATGTTACTCAGCGAGACACACACACACACACACACAACAACACACAACACACACACACACACACAACACACACACACACACACACACACACACACACACACACCACAACACAAACCAAACACACACACACACCACACACACACACACACACACTCTCTCTGCCAACGGGACAGGGCTTGTCTCTGGATTCCTTTACCAACATCTGGTCCCGGTGCCTCGGCACTAATTTACACCGGGTTACCGCCGAGACACGTTATCAAACGGCCCCAAAAACCAGGCTTAAAGACACTGATGTCCCCTAAATTGTAAAAGGCGAGTGGACAGTGTGACTGACAGTTGGTTGCCGTGGTTACCATTTGGCGAGGATGTTCACTTCCTCTCTGGCAAAGGACCCGAAGCGGTGGTCGGTGAGGAAGGCCGAGCCGTGCTTCTGGACAAAGTGCTCGATGGACTGACCCCACCAGCGGGCGTGTCTGTAGCTGCTGCACTTCAGCACCAGGGATCTACACACACACACACACACACACAGACAGACAGACAGACAGACAGACAGACAGACAGACAGACAGACAGACAGACACACACACACACACACAACATGATGTTATTCCTCAACTGTCCTGAGCTGCTGAGGCTTTGGCTAAGATCTGTAGGTGGTAGTTCATTCATAAAATTCCTTTCTGAAGTACTTTTGTACTTAATAAGACAATTAAATATTCTCTATTTGATTTCAAATGATATGTTAAAAGAGCAAATCAGACTTGAAAAAGATAGATCTCGCATTATGCTATTGCTCAGCATCACAATTTCTTGATGATAGTAATGTTTCATCCCCACTGGACCTTTGTTAAGAGTATTTCCTTTATTTATTTTAGGGTAAATACTCTCGATGAACGGCCAGAGACGCCGAAAATGTAAGCTGGTATCATTTAGCAAAAGTAGCCCCCCAAATGTTTTTTTTTAATTTCCCAAATCCTGCTCCTCCTTCACTGATAACTGCCTTAAAGAAGCAGCTACACACTGTCAAAAAAAAAAGTACACTAAGAAATAAATCCGTAAAATAACTATAAATAACTGGCAGCTCATTAACCGTAATTAAAAACCAAAATTGAAGAAAAAATTGTAAAAACTCAGAACATTTTCTGTTATTTCAGATGTTATTTCACATTCTCTCAGATGAAGTCATTTTGATGCTTTGATGCCATTGTTTCAACGCTTCTTATCTACTTTTTGGAGCTTTTTTACACAACATTTTCAACGCTTTATGTTCCACTTTTGAAGCTTTTTTGAGGTTTTTTGACGCTCCCTTACCCAGGAACCTACTGGGGAAATGCAGACGGAGCACAGATAAATTACCCATAATGCACTCTGAAATATAAATAAACACAAATACAACTGGGAATCACTTTCTATGGACAATTTCCGTTAGAAAACATACAGTCATACAACTGTTAATACACAGAAATTTCTTAGAGTGTAGCTGTTTGCAGGGCTGTAGTACTCAAGTCCGGTCTTGGACTCAAGACTAGCATTTGGACTCGGACTGGTCTCGGTCTCGCTAGTATTTTGGACTTGGACTGGTCTCGGCCTCGGCCATTGGTCTTGCCCAATATGGCTTCTGGTCTGTGAAACCCAAAATGATTGTCTCAATACTGTCATGCATGAGACCTTTTCTTCAGTCCTGGACTCGGTCTTGACTCGGACTCAAACCTCTTTGGACTCGGTCTTGACTTGGACTCGACAAGTCCTGGTCTTGGACTTGCCTTGGACTCGACTAACGTGGTCTTGACTACAGCCCTGCCTGTTTGTACCTTCCTGGGAACAATATTATACCTCTGAGGACCAATAATGTACCTTAAAGGTACAAATATGTACCTATAATATGTAATAGAAGGTGCATAAATGTACCTTCAAGAGACATTTTTGTACTTTTAAGGAAACATTTGCTAAGTTTGTACCTTAGGGAACAAAAATAGACCTGTATTGTACCTTTATTTTTTTTGACAGTGTATGTAAAAGCACCCGTGGGCGTCACCCACCTGGACAGGCTGTCGACGCGAACGCCGTGCTTGGTCTCCGTGTCGCTGGAGTCCATCTTGATGCCGAACTCTTTGTCGAACAGCATCACAAAGGAGATGGCGCCCGAGTCGGGCTTCATGTACAGCAGGAACGAGTCCTTCACCACCAGCCAGCTGCACACACACACACACACACACACACACACACACACACACACCACACACACACACACACACACACACACACACACACACACACACACACACACAAGTTTAACACTGTACAACACAAGAGTACTCTATGTGGTTCACTAATAAACTGAAAGGTTGAGCAGATAACTCTTGGATACAACCACATGATCTAAACCACTTTTTTGGAAATATATAGCTGGTGTATAGTGTCTTTAAAACCTTAAGCTGACAAGTTGGAGCACAACATTTAATGTATACTGTATGTATGTTTATTTTTCCTTGGATTTCATTTATATATATTCTGTGCTTTGTGACCGATTTTGCTTCTGTAACACTGTAATTTACCATTTTTCTTGGGATCAATAAATATCTATCTATCTATCTATCTATCTATCTATCTATCTATCTATCTATCTATCTATCTATCTATCTATCTAATGTGTCTATAGATCTCAGCCGTCAGTGTGTGTGTGTGTGTGTGTGTGTGTGTGTGTGTGTGTGTGTGTGTGTTCACTGACCGTTTGGACCAGCGGTAGCACATTTTGCTGCGACCACAGCAGTTCAGCCCGGGAATCCGATGGCCGCCGGATCTCTTCAGGACCATTCCTTCTCTGAAAGACAAGAAAAACTGTTTGTTTCCGACAAATAACAACTGTAAATCTGTACCTGCGACACCACTGCTGGAGGCTCTGAGTGTTACAGGACACTGGCTGGAACAGTGGATAAGTAATTGCTTAAAGGGAAATAATTTCAGTCCAGCTCTGTGTCATCTTTGTGTGGGCAGTGCAGATGAACGGTGTTTGGCCTCAGAGCACACTGCCCACAAAAACACTGTCAACTAAACATCTTTACAATAGTAACATAAAAACAATTTGGCCAGAGTATCATGGCAAATTTCATTCATTCATTCATTTGTATATGAACTTAGTATTTTTTTGGGGAGATACTTTTGAGACTATATAAACTGTTGGGTTGTTTCATGTATAACAATACATAATGTTATTATTATATATATATATATATATATATATATATATATATATTGGCTAAGGCTAGGCTAATGCTAGTGATGCTAATCCGACGTCACGACCAAACGAGCAAATGTACAGATTTGAACAGACAAATGTACACATGAAATGAACCAGAGTCTGGTAGGACCAGGCTAGTGTTTTTAAGCATTAACTGTAAGATTTTAAATACCAAAACAAGTAGTTAAAGATATGTTTGAAGATGTTCTTACAGGCCTTTTGGTCCCAGGTCGTGGATAAAGGACAGCTGGCTAACATCGATGAACTCCATCTGAAAGAGAGCAATAAGTGTTGCATGTTTAAATCTTTTCCAGGACATTATAGTCTATTATTGTTATTTTTGTCTTTTTAAGATGGAGAACCCTTCGTCCCTACCGTCGCGTGGTAGTTCCTGTACATCGGCATCTTCAGCAGGTTGTTCAAGTAATCTTCCAGTTGTTTCTGGAACAAACACAAATTAGAGAAAAATCAGCCGATACTTTAAAATCAGAGATCAGAAAGTGTGAAAGCAAGAGATGCTGCTCCGTGAATCGTGGTACCCTGCGACTGGACACTTGCTCCTCTCTGCCCAGCTCCTCCCTTCCTCCTCTGGGGAGGTTCGGTATCATCTCGCTCCTCGTCGCCGTCTGCCTCTTCACCGTGTGACTGCAGAGAGAAACCACAGGAGGAGAGGATGCCGGTTCAAATCCCAGGAGGATGGTAACAAAAGGATTTTCAATGAAGTTATGGTTATGGTGACAACAGGAACGAACCGTCGTGTGTTAAAGACAAAATATCTGAGGGTCCGATCAGAGATGCTAAAAAGTCTTTGAGCTAAAGTCAGAGTCAAGTCTCAAGTCCCTGGTCTAGAGTCCAAATCAAGTCTCAAGTATCTGTTCTAGAGTCCAAGTCAAGTCTCAAGTCTCTGATCTAGAGTCCAAGTCAAGTCCAGAGTCTCTGAGCTTAAGTCCAAGTCAAGTCTCTGATCTAGAGTCCAAATCAAGTCTCAAGTCTTTGCTCTAGAGTCAAAGTCAAGTCCTGAGTCTCTAATCTACAGTTCAAGTCAAGACTCAAGTCTCTGAGCTAAAGTCCAAGTCAAGTCTCTGATCTAAAGTCTAAGTCAAGTGCAGAGTCTTTGATCTACAGTCCAAGTCAAGTCTCTGATCTAGAGTTCAAATCAAGTCTCAGATCTTTGAGCTAAAGTCCAAGTGAAGTCTTTGATCCACAGTCCAAGTCAAGTCTCTGATCTAGAGTCAAAATCAAGTCTCAATTCTCTTATCTAGATTCCAAGTCAAGATTCAAGTCTTTGAGCTAAAGTCCCAAGTGAAGTCTCTGATCTAGAGTCCAAGCCAAGTCCCATTTTTGGGTCTGATGTGTTAAAAGCTGAATCAGCCTGTTCACATTGTCCCTAATCTGAGCTCCTGAGGGACTCCAATCCAAACCGGATCCAATCCAGAACAAGAGAAGCCAGAACAAGCGTTTACCTGCGTGACGGCAGCGGCAGCCTCATGAAGGTCTTGTAGGTCCTCAGCTCTCGGTGGAGATCCATGAAGTGTTTCTCCTTCCTCTTCACCAGCCACGTGAACTCGCCGTGTTTCAACTCGATCTTAAACACCGCCGGCAACGACTGAGCACACAGCACAGACACACACACCGTTAATGCTTCACATTCGGCATTTCATTGTTAAATTATTTGCAAAAGCCAGTATCAAATGTTCCCTGTTCCCTGCGTGCACCTTGTTGACACTCCTCTGCGATGTGACGTTGAAGCGGTCCTGGTTCTTGGTGAAGCGCTCCACCTCCAGGATCTTGGCCGTGATGGGGGAGGAGAGGAAGACTTTGGCCTCGGGCTCCTTGAAACCCAGCGTGTGGTAGATCACCGTGAAGGGCAAACGCTCGGCTGCAGGCACCAACGCTCAAGACGTTAATCGGCACATGCACAGTAAAGACAACTTATATGCAGTCTGTCTTACACAAAAATACAAAAAAGGAGAATAAATCCTGATATGTAGGTCTGGGAATTGTTCAAAAATGTTCATTACTGGTACTGGTACCGATACCGTGACTTTGATACCGGTTCCTTTTTTCAATACCGATTTTATTAAACAAAAATTTCAGCAGAAATCTTTTTATTTAGTTTTCAGCTCCTACTACGTTCAATTCAACTACTGTAAATTCAATTTTATTTATAGTATCAATTCATAACAAGAGTTATCTCGAGACACTAAAGCTAAAAGCTAACAATAAAGAACCAAATTAAAAAGTTGAAATGAATAGTTTTAATCCTTGGATGATGTTCAGGTCAAATTAACCCATTTTAATTTTTCTTTTTTTTAAGTTACATTTTTTCTACCTATAAATCAACGCCCTTTCCTTATTTCCTGTGATAAACATGTATTCCTGACTCAGAACATTATTCTGGAAATGACACTTATGTTGTTTCCATAGTGGATTTTTAACATGAATTATAACCTTATGACACAAAACAAAACCCCACTTCCATGTTTAATAGTGTGCTAGTAGAGACTGATGCATTCCCTGAACATAGATGTTATCTCAGCTGTTGGAAATGGAGATAAAGACAATATTTGGTAATAGATTATGAATTAAAATCTTATTTCAGAATTGCTTTTAAAACCCCAAATAAGTCAGTTTGACCCGAGGGACACGAGAGGGTCCCGAAAGTGAAAGCAACACGAGGGTTAAAGGCGGCAGAATCAAAAACACAGAAGGTTAAAAATGCGCCAAACCCCAGGGAACACCCATCAGACGGGAGGCACACACCTGTGTCGCAGGTGTCTGTTGTGTCGTACTCTCCGTCCTCCAGGTCGAGCTCGCGGGTGTCCAGCTTCTCCATGATGCCCGTCATGTCGTTAGCGACCAGCTGCAGGGTGCTGGACGTCGGTTCGGACTGTCGAATCATGGCTAGCACTCGGTCCGGAGCCCGGGGCTCACCTGGAGAGACAGGTGAGGAAGGGAAGTGAGTGTTGAGGTTGTTTTTTTTCCTGTGCGTATTGTTGGGATTTAAAACGTTTTATGTGCTTAAACATTGTGTGTGATTTGCATTATACATTTAAGCCACAAGGCAAAACGCATTGTTTCAACATAAATGAAGACATGTTGGTCATGCATTAAGTTGTTTTGCAATACTTCTGTCCTATAATATAAGATGTTCTGGTACATTGTGTTATGGTCCAGCTCTACTAAATATATCAGAAGCAGGACAGATGGTTTTGGGACCATCCTGTGTCTGGTTGTGGTTCCTCTCCCCAGCCCAGCTAAAGGGCAGCAGGTCATGTTATCTTTTGCTCTGCAGGTCCTGAAAGGGTCATAAACTTTCAGTCAAACTCCAACTGAAAAGATAGCAAATAAGCACACAAACACATCACACCACTGTGACCTAGAGACCCTGAGACCGGAGCAGGATCCAGCTCCAACAGGATCCAGGCCCAGGTGGAAGCACAGGACAACCAAAGTGACCCAGACCTTTCTCCTCAGCTCCTTCTGGAAGATGGATGTCCAATCAGACGTCCAAACCGCCATGAACATGAAAGAGCAGCAATCGGCCGGGCGATATGGAGAAAATCAAATATCACGATATTTTGGACCAAATACCTCGATAACGATACTGCAAAGTAGGGCTGTTGTTTTTACCTGATTTTACAGGCCGTGATCCAGTAAAGTTATTTAACTTTTAGAACTTCCCAGATTGTTCTAGCTCTTCTATTATTTACCTTTACCCACTAAGTCATTAAATCATTTCTGGAGAATATGCATCAAAAATCTCATTGTGTATATAACATTTTGTTAAAGCACCATAGGTCAACCATACAACATCGTTGCAATATCAATATTGAGGTATTTGGTCAAGAATATTGTGATATTTGAATTTCTCCATATCGCCCTACTGTGAAGCTATTGTAGAGCTGACAATTGGTCCTATAAAATATTTACAAAATAAGATTTGTGATACGTATACATCGGTCATGTGGATGTGACAAGTGGCAAAAAAATACAACAGCAAGAAGAACAGTCGAATAATAACATGACTTTACAATTTTGATTGGCAGTCGAATCAGACTCCTTAGATTGGATCGTCGATTATTCAGGTTCACCTGTACAGGATGTACAGTACGTACGACTCATGCAATGATCATGTCATGCAACTGATGTTTTGGACCAATTCAGGCACTGCAAATTTAAGGATATTACGGGGCCACATCTTCAAAACAGGACATATAACCAGTCCTTCTCTCCTGGCTCTGCTGCTGTTATCTCTGCAGTAACTGAACCCTACAGCGATGCTTCTGCAGTGAAGCTGTATCTCGTCTGGCCTCACACTCTCGCTTTAAGTCTCTCTGATGGATTTCTTCCCTTCCTTTAAACGCCTTATTGTATCCCTCAGCTGTCCATCTGTCTTCCGCTGCTCACTACGTCCAGCTGTCTCATTTTCACACCCCTGCAGCTACACTTCCATTTATCTCTTCGCATCAGACGAGACACCGAATCTAAACAATGAGATCAGCAGAGGAAGCACAGGACCTGTCCTCAATGTGTGTGTGTGTGTGTGTGTGTGTGTGTGTGTGTGTGTGTGTGTGTGTGTGTGTGTGTGTGCGTGTGTGTGTGTGTATTAACTGGAGGGATTTCCACTGACCCAGAAACACTGACATTGCTGTGTGTGGGTGAGAAACAGAGAGACAGTGATGACACCTCCCTGCACCCAAACTACCAATTAAACATCTCCTCCGTCATTAGTGATGTAGTCAAAACCCGTGAGCCAATCAGAAACCAGCAGCCACAGGTGTGTGAACGCTTCATGGAAACCAGTGAAGTAATGTAACCATGTACATTTACTCAAGTAGTGTTGCAAGTATACATTTGAGGTACTTGTACTTATCTTAAGTCTTTTCTTTTAATGCTATTTTATACGTCTTCTCCGCTACATTTCAGAAAGAAATAATTTACTTTTTACTCCACTACATCTAAAAGCTTTAGTTACTTTACAGATTCAAACATATGAACTATACACACACACACACAGCACACGCCGCAGTAGAGCCACAAGCGTTCATTACTAACGCATTTACATTCAACCACGTATTTAACAACAAAGTTGTAAAGAAAAACAAGGGCACCTCGTTCATTATTGGAGTGTGAGCCTAAAGAACTGGTACCCCACAAAGCCCCCAATAGCGTCATATTTCATTTCTATTTCATTTGAAGAACCTTTAAGAGGCCAGAAATGTCCAAATGAGTCAATTTGGCCAAAAACATATGCCAAGATTAGAATAGAATCGAAAATAAGATGAATTTTATGAACATCATTGAGTTTCTTATCTTTCCTTGAAGCCAGCCTACCTGCGACCTGTTTTAGGGGTCACAACCAACTTATAATATCTGCCTATATATAATTATATATACAATCATATACTCTAAAAAAATATAGAAATATCCATAAAGACTAAAGACTTCACCTTTATGACCTCCGCATTCAGGTTTTGTTTTCCTCATCGCAACTCAACAAATTGCTAATGCAAATGCCGCAAACCTTAACCACTGACGAGCCCAACACATTGGTTGCACCGTTCCACACACACACACAACACACTACACACACCCATACACTATCACACCCACACACCACACAACACACCACACACACACCACACACACACAACACCAACACTGCACCAGTACAGAGTCTGTAATATGCAAAGCTTCCACAGCATTAAGCTCCAGTGTGTCACAGTTGTATTGAAACCGCGTGACGTTGGAGATGTGTGTGAAAGTGCGTCCGAGGCGTGTCTGCAGACGTGGAACAATAGACCCTGGTGGAACCGGAGATGCGGGGAAATTAAAAAAAATAACAGGAAAATTAAGAAAGTGTGTCAACAGCGAGCAGAAAGCTGAGATTACACAGATTAGGAGACAGCAGCTGGAGGTGGTGGGGGGGGTGGTAAAGACAGCAGTTAGCGCTCGCTGCTCACGTTCCTGGCTAATGTTTCTCTGCAGCTTCGGTTACACTTTCTGGAGCATCACACACACCTGTGTCTTTTGTCTGCGAGGGGAATGATAATTATCAGCACTAAAACTTGGCCCTTTGACCATTTTTTCCCCATCTAACCTAGATTTGAGACTCGTGAGCGGTCCCACGGGGTCCTTGCTGTGTCCCGGGGGGGCCTCGTCCAGCCCTGCGTTGAGTTTTGAGCACGTGTCTCTTGTAAATTAGATTAGATTAGATCCCACAATGGGGAAATTCCCTTCTTGCAGCAGCTTTTTACAGTAAAAAACAACAACAAGCCAACAGACAAGGTGCAAAAAGTACTGAATGAATGGAAAGTGGCATTAAATGAAAGATATTGTTAAGTAAAGTTAGGTGGACATACTACAAAAATATTGCAATGTAAGTGAATAAGTGACGTGACATTACATAGAATATGTAATTAAATAATATAGCAGTAGTCACCACAGTATATATGATACTGAGTCTA
>NC_045754.1:3446303-3461598 GCF_008692095.1 Etheostoma spectabile
AACTAGCGCACTAGATTCTAGAAACAGATTTTACTTTGGCCAGGTGCTAGACCTTGTCTAAGAGTTTGGCTTGTAGAGTAAGTGAAGTGCTCCCCGTAGATAGACAAATGGACGCGTAAGAATCAGACAGGCGTTTACCAACTAAGGTAGAAAAGAAATGAGGGTTGTCCCAGTTGGGACCAAGAGAATTTTTTTTGACCATTTGCAACTACGGTTGCCAAATGCTTCCCTGTCCACAATGACTAAACCGGACCTTATATCTGGTTTATTACACTGCCTGACAAAATGGAACACCTTTACTATTTAGTACGCCGCCCCACCCTACGAACCTATCTCCCCCCACCCCACCCCCCCCCCCAAAAAACCCGTAATTGGAGTGGGAAAAAATCTGGTGTAGATCCAGCCTTTTTTAGTTTATTGTGCTCCAGTGATCCCGAGAGGTCGGGGTTTCCTGAAGAAACATAATATTGAAACCCAGTGATTTTAAGTCGACAGTAAAAAACACCTGCTGCGGTTTGATAGGATTGTGTATCCCTCTAATATTCCAGGCATGAATCTGATTGAACCCAAGGTTGTGGTATTAGCCATTCTCTAGATGTTAGTGTCAAACCAACACAAGGCCTAAATTGTTTCCCACCATGCACAAAAAACATAAACAAAAGCAACAAAAAAACGACTTGGTTCCCAGTGCTGACCTGTACAGAACTTCCCAGGCCGCATTAAGCCTTATCTCATAAGGATAAACCCTAACAGAGATACAACTAGGGTAACACGCTAACTTATAACACGCCAGAGCCACAGAACATGACCTCATGAAAACACTTAGGGCACAAAAGTAAACACTGTCAGAGAAGAAAAGCGAGAGGACATAAATTTCCATGAAGCCAAAAAATGCCCAGCAGTAAGTAGAACAAGGAGAGCCACAGGAAAATCTTTCTGACGAAGGGGGAGAGTGAAGAAAATCTCAGAGAAGACCTTGCGAGTGCGATTGGGAGATATAATTGCCATCGGATATACGGCTTAACAAAACAATTAAAAGGGAAATCAGCAATTTCTCAAGGTACGCAGTCTCACGTGCAGGAAAGTTTTGTTGACGTACGTCTGGGCTTGCTCCTGGCCGTCGTGAGCCTGCTACTGGTTGTTAGTGTGTAATGCGTAGGCGGAGCCGCGGAAGAGGATCCCACGAAAACGGACAGACACTCCAGAAACACGAAGCGCATGCTACCGCACGTGGTACTCCTGACTCGAGCTTTGGCCACTCAGCCGCCACGTTAGTCTGTGTAGACCGAAAGCGTCATCCTCCAGCTGATCTTGTTGTTTATCCCTGGCATGGCGAAAGGAGATGGGGTTGGCACGATAGTCCTGGGAAGTAGTGCACACGAAGACATATTACGCGAATAGTGGTTTGGACGCATTGCGTTGGGCGACAGCTGAGCTTGGTGAACATCTATCCAAGAACACCGGCGCCTCGCTAGGACCCGAGCGCACTCTGGAGTAGGGGCTGAGATGGCGCCTGGCGGAGCTTCACCAGCTCTCCGTACTACCACGATCCTGATATTATTCTCCTTGAAACGCGACTCTAAATCCTACATTGTGTCTGCAGATTCCGACTGAGCCTTGAGACGTCCACTGTCACGTGCGAGTAACATATCATCCTCCACGAGAGACGACACTCTCCATCGAGCAGTGGTGCTTTTCAAAGGGGCTAGGCTCTGTAAGTAATCGAGTTTTGATAAGATCGCAACTCGGCCTGGTTTACCAACATTGATGTCCGCCTCTGAATCCCTCCCATTTCCTTTTCCAGCAACGTTATAATATCCGAATTGATTTTTATATGACCAATATCGTCACGAAGCGATTGTGAGAAGATCTTGCCGGAAAGCTGAGTGGGGAGGCGTTCAAGTCAGCGGGTAGGGGTTTCAGCCCATGGTCCGGGGATGAGACGGATAGGGACCATGGGGCCTCGTGGCCAGAGCCGTAGCGTGCGGGATTTAGTAGACTTGCCAAGCCATTCTTTCAGGATTGCGTTAGAGATGCCGTGCAGGAGTAGAGTACAACGTTAAAATATGTCGAGTAAAGACGGTAAGTTAAGATTCTCGAAAAGGGGCCTCTTTTGTGCAGAATTTAAGTAAAAGTTCTGTGGAGCTAGTCGGGATGCTTACTCCATAGTTGGCTCGCTGAGAGCGCCACGCCAAAAACCGCCAAACGAAAATGAAAAGTTCTTAATCATAATTGGATGAGTGTTCAGAGTCAAGAATTAACCCATTTTCTAGCCTGAAATCAGCCCGTCCTTTCCTTTTTCCTGTGGTAAACCTGTTTCCTGACTCGAGCATATTTATGGACTTGACACTTATGTTGTTTCCATAGTGGAATTTTTTAACATGAATTTAACCTTATGCAGCAACCAAACAAAAACCCCCCATGTTCAATGTTTAATAGTGTTTACTAGTAGAGATGATGCATTCACTGAAAATAGATGTTATCTCAGCTGTTGGAAATGGAGATAAAGACAATATTTGTAATAGATTTTATGAATTAAAATCTGATTTTCAGGAATTGTTTAAAACCCCAATAAGTCAGTTGAGACGAGAGGACCACGAGACGGGGCCTCGAAAGTGAAAGCAAAAAACGAGGGTTAAAGGCGGCAGAACAAAAAACACAGAAGGTTATCTAAAAGCGCCACAAAACTCCACGGGAACACCCATCAGGAGCGGGAAAGGCACACACCTCGTGGCGCAGGTGTCTCGGTTGTGTCGTACTCTCCGTCACATACAAGTCGAGCTCGAGGAGTGTCCAGCTTCTCCCATGTGCCCGTATGTCGAGTAGCAGTGGGACCAGCCTGGCAGGGTGTGGACGTCGGTTCGGAGGACTGTCGAATCATGGCTAGCACTCGGTACGGAGCCCGAGCATGGGGCTCACTGGAGAGGACAGGTGAGGAAGGGGACGGGTGGAGTGTTGAGGTTGTTTGTTTCGCTGTGCGTATTGTTGGGATTTTAAAACGTTTTATGTGCCTAAACAATGTGTGGTGATTTGAATTGATACATTTAGACACAAGGCAAAACGCATTGTTCAACATAAGAAGACATGTTGGTATGCATTAAGTTGTTTGCCAATACCTTCCGGTCGTATTAATATAAGATTTTGTTCTGGTAACATGGTGTAGTGGTCCAGCTCTACTAAATATAGCAGAAGCAGGACAGATGGTTTTGGGACCATCCTTGTCTGGTTTTTTTTGTTGGTTCCTTCCCCAGCCAGTGAAACGGGAGAGGTATGTTATCTTTGCTCTGCAGGTCTGAAAAGGGTCATAAACTTCAGTAACTCCAACTGAAAAGAGCGCAAATAAGCACACAAACACATCAAACCACTGTGAGACCTAGAAGGACTGAGACGGCGCAGGATCCAGTCCATACAGGATCCAGGCCAGGTGGAAGCACAGGACAAACCAAAGTGGACCCAGACCTTTTCTCCTCAGCTCCTTGTGGAAGATGGTGTCCAATCAGACGTCCAAACAGCCCAGTGCTATGCACATTGATGGGTAAGAGCAGCATCGGCGGAGCATATGGAGGGAAAATCAGAATAAGCACGATATTTTGGATCCAAATACCCGATAAACGATACGCAAAGTAGGCTTTGGTTTTTACCTGATTTACAGGGGCGTGATCCAGTAAAGTTATTTAACTTTGTAGAAACTTCCCAGATTTTTCTAGCTCTTCTATTATACTTTAACCAACGAAGTCAGTATTTAAATCATCTGGAGATATGCATTCAAAAATCTCATTGTGTAAGATAACCATTGGGTTAAAGCACCAGAGGTCAACCATACAACATCGTTTTGGTTGAATACAATATCTGAGGGGATTTGGTCAAGAATATTGTGATATTGAATTTTCCATATTCGCCTACGGTGAAGCTATGTAGAGCTGACAATTGGTCCTATAAAATATTACAAAATAAGATTTGTGATACGTATACATCGGCATCGCTGGATGGCCAGTGGCAAAAAAATAGAACAGCAAGAAGAAACAGGTCGAATAATAACATGGACTTTACAATTTTGATTGGCTCTCAGTGAATCAGATGGCTCCGTGAGATGGATCCGTTCGATATTTCAGTTCCACCTGTACCGGATGTACAGTAAGTTACGACTCATGCAATGATCATGTCATGCAATGGATGTTTTGGACCAATTCAGGCACTGCAATATTTCAAGGATGGGTATTGACGGGGCCAAAGCTTCAATAAAACAGGACATTAAACAGTCCTCTCTCTGGCTCTGCTGCTGTTATCTTCGGCAGTAACGAACCCTCTACATAAGCGATGCTTCTGCAGTGAAGTGATCTCGTCTGCCTCACACTCGCGTTTAAAGTTCTCTGATGGATTTCTTCCCTTCTTTAACCCTTATTGTGGTTCCATTCTCTTATGCTGTCCATCTTCTTCGTGCTCCTACGTCCAGCTGTCGCATTGTCACACCCACTGAGCTACAATTCCAATCCTATCTCATTGCTTCAGACGGACACCGAATCTAAACAATGAGATCAGCAGAGGAAGCACAGGGACCTGTCCTCAAGTGTGGTTAGGTGGTGTGTTGTGTGGGTGGGTTGTGTGTGTGTGGTGTTTTTGGGTGTGTGTGTGTGTGTGCGTCCGTTCAATTTGTGTGTGTGATTGTATATAACTGGAGGGATTTCCACGACCCCAGAAAACACTGAATTGCGTTTTTCTTCGTCCCACTGTTTGTGGGTGAGAAAACAGCAGAGACATGTGGATGTACACTACGGCACCCAAACTCCAATAACATCTCCTCCGTCATTAGTGATGTAGTCAAAACCCGGGAGCCATATCAGAAACCCAGCAGCCATCAGGTTGTGTGAAACACAAAAAGCGTCTGGAAAAGCCATGATAGTAATGTAAACAGTGTAAGCATTTTACTTAGATGTTAGTATCTGTTGCAAGTATACATTGATGGTGGTGGTAATTGTACTTCTATCTTAGTCTTTTCTTGTAATGCTATTTATACGTCTTTCTCCCGATACATTTCCGAAAAGAAATTAATTTACTTTTATCACTACCTCTAAAAAGCTTTCAGTACTTTACCGATCAAGACGGCTATGAAACATACCACACAACACACCACCCACACACAACACACACACACCACACACACACCACACCACACCACACACACACACACTAGGAGTCCACCGGTTCATTACTAACCTATTCATCAACCAAGATTTTAACACAAAGGGTGTTGTAAAGAGAAACAAGGGACCCGTTATTGGAGTGTAGCCTAGACAGACACCTGGTACCCCAAAAGCCCCCAAAAAGTCCAATTTATTTAATTTCAGTTGTAAGAACCTTTACGAGGCAGACCGAAGCGCAGGGGAAAGGAGGTTTCAAACTGGTAGTTGGCCAAAAACACTATGGCAACGAGTAGAAAAGAAATCTGAAAAATAGATGAATTTTGAAGAGGATGGATGAGTATCTTAGTCTTCCTTGAAAACGCAATCCTCTGCGACTGTTTTAGGGGCTCAACACCAATTAATGAATATCTGCATAATTATATAATTAGAATAGTACATACAATAATTATCTAGAAAAAAATATAGAAATATCCAGTACAGTAAATGACAAAGGAACTTAACACCTTTATTGACCTCGCATTCAGGTTTTGTTTTCATAGCAAAAAACTCAAACAAAGGCGATGCAAAATTGCCGAACCTTTACCATGAAGATGGCTAAAACCATTTGGTTCGCACCGTTCACAACACGATCAAAACCCACCCACACACAAACACACACACACCCACACAAACACAACACCACCAACACACACACTGCACAGTACAGTAGCAGTGTCTGATATGAAAGCTTCCACAGCCATTAGGCTCACAGTGTGTCACAGTTTGTATTGAAAAGTCGCGTGACGTTGGAGGATGTGTGGTGAAAGTGCGTCCGAGGTCGTGTTCTGAGAAGACAGTGGAACACTAGACCCTGGTGGAACCGGACGATGGCGTGGGAAATTAAACAATACAGGAAAATTAAGAATTAAGGAAAGTGTGCCCAGTCCAACACCGCGAGAAGGAAAGCGAGATACACAGATTACGGAGACAGCCGCTGGAGGGTGGTGGCGTCGGTTGGAGGGGTGAGTAAAGGACGAGTTAGCGCTAGTTGCTCAAGTTATCTGGACTAATGTTTCTCTGCAGCTGCAATCGGTTCACTTTCTGGAGCATCACACACACTGTGTCTTTGTAGCGGGTGGGAATGTAATATCAGCACTAAAACTGGCCATTGACCATTTTGTCCCCAATATAAACCTAGATGTGTAGAACTATATCTTTGTTTGTGAGCGGTAACACGCGGGGTCTGATGTGTGGTACAGGGGGGGCATGCCAGCCATGCGTTGATTTTTGGCAGCAGGTGTCTTTGTAAAGTAGATTAGATTAGATTCCCACTAATGGGGAGAATTCCTTAGGTGGCAAGCAGCTTTTTTACAGTAAAAAACACAACAAGCCAACAGACAGGTGCAAACAAGTTTACTGAATGAAGGGAAAGTGGCATTAAATGAAAGAAGTGTTAAGTAAAGTTAGGGGGACATACTACAAAAAGTATTGTTGTGCCAAGGTACGTGAAATAAGTGACTGTGACTATTCCATATAATATTCGTAATTAAATTAATGTATGCAGTAGTCCCCAGCTATATATGCTGATTGAGTTAACTCTAGGAATATGCATCATTGAGTATAACTATAGTATATATTTACTGAGTCTAAATATATGTATACATGATATGAGTCTATACTGAGTCTAACATAGATATTGATACTGAGTCTACACTATTTAGGTATATATGATATGAGTCTAAATTATAGTATATTATGATCGTGAGTCTAACGTCTATGTATTACATTGATACTGACGGTCTAACGATAGCTATATATGAGATGAGTCTAACTATAGTATAATTGATACTGGTCTAACTATTAGTAGACATGATATTAGAGTCTAACTATAGTATTCTGAAATTGAGTCTAACTATAGTTATACATGATACTGAGTTTCTATATTAGTATATATGATATGAGGTTCTAACATATAGAGTTAGATATCGTGAGTATAACGATAGTATACAGATGATACGAGTCGAAAATATAGTATATATGATTACTGAGTCTAACTTTAGATATCGGATATTGAGTTATAATCGATAGTATTATATGTAATTGAGTTTTAACTATAGTTATGACATGATACTGAGGTCGTAACTATCAGACATCACATGATATTGAGGTATTAAACTTATAGTATAATGATATTGAGTCTAACTATAGTATACATGATATTGAGTCTAACGTTATATGTATCCTGATAGTGAGTGTTCTAACATAAGATATTAAATGATTACTGTATGTCTCTAAACTACTGAGTATATAACGATTTAGTATATATGATAAGAGTCCGTAACTATAGTAGTATGATATGATATTAGACGTCTAACTTATAGTATATATGATATTGAGTCTTTCTAACTATAGTATACATGATACGGAGGTCGATACTACTGAGTCTAACTGATTAGTATATATAGATTTGAGTTCAACTATAGTATACATGATACTGGTGTTGCGTTAAACTATAGTAGACACTGCTATTGAGTCTGAACTATAGTATATTGCTATTGAGTCTAATCATAGTTATAATGATATTGATCGTTAAACTAGAGTATATCTGATATTGGTTAATATAGTATATATGATATTGAGTCTAACTATAGTATACATGATATTGAGTCTAACTATAGTGCGGATGTCAGGATCATTGAGATTATATATTATTTTTAGCGTTTGGCCGTATTCCTACCCTAAACGCCATGGGTTCAAAGCCTGCCCGAGCCTGTCTGTGTGTTCCTGCAGCACTGAACCTGCAGGTGAACCCCCCCCCGTTCATGCCTGTCATCCGGTGAACTTTCTGCTGGCAGAAAGGAGCGGTTCATCTGATAAATCCCAACAGCTTTTTGTCTATGTTTGCAGTGAAATAATGAATAACAATGTATTCTCTTTATTAAACCCTTATGGGGAAATTACAATTTACACTCTGTTGTTATTACACACAGTACCGTACACCACAGTGCCTGAACAACACACTATGCTCAGGTCTATACAGGCACTAATGGGGAGATGCTAATTGATTTGGGGGGGGGGGGGCTGCTGAACAGATACCCTGAGCGGTTGAGGGGGTACGGTGCCTTGCTCAACAGCACCTCCAGCCCAGGAGGTGAAATGGCATCTCTCCAGCTACCAGTCCACACTCCGTACTATGGTCCGTACGGGGGGACTTGAACCAGCGACCCCCTAGTTCCCAACTCAACTCCCTACAGACTGAGCTTCCGCCCCCCCCCCAAAAAAAGGTGTGAGATTAAGTAAAGCGGGGTGAAATCGGAGTTTAGCGCCGAGCGATATTGAGCGGAGGGTGTTCTGTTACCGACTAAATACAATCAGGTAAACAGTTAAAAACTATTTAATTAAAACAAAAATAAAAGGTTTTTTTTTACTGCATTGTAACCACGTCAAAAAATAGTCCGTACACTGTATTTCTTGACTGCTTATTCGCTTGGTAGTGCTAACTTTGCAGTAGCAAGATGTGTTTTAAGACCTTTTTTTCTGCTAAATTCGTGACACATGCCACTATTTCGATGACGACAGACGGGTGAAATCAGCTGACAGCAGACACACAGCTGCAGTGGAGACGGCATCGGACTTATATGCTTATATATATATATATATATATCAGAGTATAGTTCCAACTTTGAGGCTGAAAGTCTGCAGCTGTCCACAGCGAGCGCGGAAACAACGTCCGAGCATCCTGAGCAGGTAAAGTGCTGGTCGGTTAACGAGGGCGGGCTACCCGTCGGTCAGAACATGAACAGAAAACGTGTTTTTAGAAAGTTGGCGACACAATGCGACAGGTGGATTCATTAGGAGTGTTTGTCTTTTTGATCTCCACCAACGTCTGAGGAAAATACCGGTCTCTTCAGCCGGTCCATGCTCATCTGTGCTCAGCAGCTGGTCTCTAACTGTGTCAGGTAGAGGACAGTGGGACCATCGGAAAACACGGAGACTGAACCAGATGCAAAATGTAGAAACAACACAAAGCCCTGAAGAGGCTCTGCAGAGAGAGTTAGTTAAGAGAGCTCTCTGTGGGTTCAGAACAATAAACCCCTTCCCATTACATTTGATTTAATGTTAAAATAAAATATAATTAATAGAGCCGTCAGGGTAAATCCTCTTTTATTCAGGGGAAATTCTACGTGACTCAAAATATAAAAAGGGAACCGAGCTCGGCAGTTCATTATTTACCTTGACAGTAAAAAACAATCTTAAGATGATTAATATGTGTGTGTGTGTTGGTGGTGTGTGTGGGCATGGCCAGTCCAGTGCGCACTCACATTAATTGGGTACAAGCGTGGTTGACCGTCTCCCCCCCCCACGGCATCACCGCCCAAGCAGCCAGGCTGCAATTCGAGTCCGACCCAACCCACAAACCCGCACCCACACCACACACACACACACAAAGTCTCTCACAATCTTCACACACACAGCACTAGACACCACTCCACAACTCTCTCTCTCTCTCTCTCTCTCTCATCTCTCTCTCTCTCTCTCCCTCTCGCACACACACACACACACACACACACACACACACACACACACACAGAGGAAATGGTGGTATGATTGTGCATATCTGCCTAAATTGCAAGATTTCTCTATGGAGTCTGGTAGGGAAATGTAGTCCCTGCCCTCAAACTACAAATCCTCTCCTATAATGGTTCATTTATCCACGAACACACACACACACACACGTAATCAGGTTGATTCCCACACAAAATCCCCTTCCTTCCTCTTTTCTTCAACCTCTGTAACTTCTCACCCTCTCACACTTCCACAGATCGTTTAAAGTCCCTTAACAAGTAAAAACGAAAGTCAGACAGGACACAGCGGAGAAGATATGAGAAACATATGGAAACAATACCGTGCCAACACTGTATGGATTAGAGATCCTCATTAATACATCTGGGTAGTGGACATCTCACACACACCCAGCCACTACATGTGTTTGCAATCGATGCAGGTAATTAATAAAATCTAAATAATTGAAGCACCAAAAAAAAAAGGGATCAATGAAATAGGCTTTACCTTTAAAATTAGGTCAAAGATAATCTCATGTAACAAGCAGAAAATCCCAAGTTGACATTCTTTCAACACTAAAACCACTAAAAAAAGAAATAACCTTCAAACAGAAGCATGGTTGTTTTTTTCTGACATATTTTGGAAACAAGTTAAGCTATTTAAAGACTCGACATTGGGCTCTGAGGACTTGTATTGGCATTTTCGTAACTGTAGAGTCAAGCGTGACTTTATAAACGGACGATGTTAGTCGACATTATCCACTAGTGTGACATTTTGCATTAATGCAAATTGTCTAGTTTCCTTAAAGTTTCCATATTCTGCTCATTTTCAGGTTTTTGATTGTATTTTGAGGTTGTACCAGAAAAGGTTTCCATTCATTTAGCTTTGGTCAGTCCAAGGCAGAATTAGCTGGGAGACGTCTTCTAGACCAGGGACACAACAGGGACAGGAAGTAGAACAGGGACAGGAAGTAGTTCTTTTGGAGATTATGGTTAACTAGTGGCTGTTGGAGCAGTGCTTTCCATTGAAAACGAGCTAGCATGCTACGGTTAGCCACCTCGTCTCTAGTGACGTAGAAAGCCGTGCAGATGTTGGACAGCTCACCGGGAGACTGGAGACAGAAGACACTCAGAAACCGGATCGCACTCTAAACAACATGGGTAGTTTTTTTGTATGTGTGTGGAAGCACAAAATAACCCCCAAATCCCGAAAAAGTGTTTTTTTTTCATAATATCAGCACTTAAAGGACAACAGGACAACAGTTTGTGTTGCTACAGCTAATAAAGTTCCAACGTGGAGAACACAAATGTCAAAAGGCAACACACACACACACACACACGCACACGCGCACACACACACACACACACACACACACACACACACACACACACACACACACACACACACACACACACACACACACACACACACACACACACACACACACACACACACACACACACACACAGCGGATCTTCAGAACTTAAGTAACAAAAATCTAAATCACCCTTTTTATTTTAGGCTAAAACGGCCAGAAGAATGACAAAATAAAATTGACATTAGTCCACTCAGTCGGCTAACTTTTACATCTGTAGGAAATCCAACGGGTCAAAATTACAGCTGATGAATTATTACGCTGCAATCTTAGAGTTTTGGGGATTTTTGGGTCAAATGCTCCAAGGTTTAAATGTTGGAACTGTAGCTGGAATGGGACGGCCTCGATCCGAAAACCTAATGTTATATAGATTGTATATATATATATAGATTGTTGTAGCCTTATCGACAGACGAGTCAGACTTGAAAAATAAAACCTGATGTTACGTTGGGCTCTGACTCTGTCTTATGACATAATTTCTTGATATTTGAAAGTATAAAAGACACATTAAGTTATTAATATTTGGCCGCACACAAAACAAAACACACACACACATCCTGGAAACTATTATAAACAGGTTGATTGTGCACGCACACACACACACACACACACACACACACACACTGACCTGAGCCCGCGGAGGCTGAGGGAAGCCCATCATCATCATCATCATCATCATCTTCATCATCCCTGAACTGTCTCTCCGTGAGGAAACACACTTAAAACCCTAAAAATGAAGCCACTGCTGGCCTCCTCTGCAGTGTCTTTTCTCCCTTTAAATCTCCTCTCACACACACACACACACAAACACACACACACTGCAACACACACACTGCAACACACACTCTCACACACATCCACAGACGCACACACACATCCTCGGAGCCCCGTCAGACGGCGTGGGAGGTTGAGAGCGGAGTGCGGCAGCGACACAGACACAGGAGGCAAACACTCAGCGGGGCGGGACACTGAGGGGAGAGAGGACACGGGATTGGCCAGAGGGGAGCTCAGAGACAGCCAATGAGAGGGGAGAGAGTGGGACAGGCCTTTCTATTTGAGGCATCCGGTCTGGTCAACGAGGGGCTTTTGAATATTGATTAATCATTCATAAGTGCATGTAAAGAAATTGTTGATTTTGATGATTTTGACAACAGACATTTGACATAATGGAAAATGTTCGGGTATATATATTGACAGAGACAGACAGACAGACAGAGAGAGAGAGACAGGCAGACAGACAGACAGACAGACAGAGAGAGAGAGACAGGCAGACAGACAGACAGACAGACAGAGAGAGAGAGACAGGCAGACAGACAGACAGACAGACAGACAGACAGACAGACAGACAGACAGACAGAGAGAGACAGACAGACAGACAGACAGACAGACAGGCAGGCAGACAGACAGACAGACAGACAGACAGATTGAACACACTTTGTCCAACGGGCTGAACCTGATGGATGTTGGAGGACGGGGCGTGTGAGTGGAGCTGGAGGACGGAGCGGCTCCACGCCTTAAGTTGAGCAAGACGACGTGACTCACTGTTGACATTCCAGAGACGGACCAACACAATCACACTCCCACACACGTGTGAGGAACACACACACACACACACAAAGATACACACACACACACACACACACACACACACACACACACACACACACACACACACACAGCTACACATACACATAGCCACACACACAGCTACACACACACACACACACACACACACACTAGAGCTGCTAAGATTTATCAATTAACCGATTAGTCAACAACTACACTAATCGTCAACTATTTGAGTCATTTTCCTTGAAAAAAAGCAAACCTGATTCCAACTTATTAAATGTTGATATTTTCTATTTTCTTCACTCCTCTATGATATTAATGCACAAACAAGTCCTTAAAAAATTAAATTTTCTGTAGAACAGCCATTTAAATGACTGCAAATGACTACATTAAAACACAGGATTACACTTGGTTCAATACTAAATACACTGAGTGGGTTAAGCTGCCACAGACTGTGGAAGCATGTCTTGTCCTGATACTGGTTCTGATACTGGTCCTGGTCCTGATACTGGGCCTTGGCAGCTCATTGTGTAGCAATCACATCTTCCACTATTCTTAACGGCCATCTTGATGACTGCTGATCTTACAGGGCTCAGTGCTCGCCCACTTTGTTAGAAATCAGCATGTGTTTTTCACATGTTTTTCACATGTGTTGCGTTCATCCCACTCATCATTTCCAGTGAGTGGTTTTAACAAATGTTCATTTTGGGACAATACTAACCATCAAAAGTGGGCTCTACACCAATGTACTGCAGAAGTACTGTATGTGGAATGAGACTCAGCCAGTCTCTAAATCCTTGGAAGTGTAAGTCACTTTTCCTCAAACATGCTGCACACTTAATTCTCTGAACCCAGAGTCTCTTCTCAGTCTAGAACAATGATCTGCTGAGGTGGTTTACCTCCAGACCAAACTGGTTTTCCTCCCCAAACCAGAGTGGTTTTGTGCTGCTGCAGGTTGGCAGGGAGCCCGCGCTAAGACGCCAACAAAGAAAAACACACACATGTGGAGATTAAATGAAGAATAATGACTCATACAGCCTCTCAAAACACACTCCTGACCGGACTGACAGCAGAAATATCCGGGTAATGTTTCTCATGCAGGGAGCGTGCAGGTGAGTTATTACTCACTGAACATGGAGACATTATGTGACACCGCCCCCTAGTGGTCACATCTGTCAACTGCACCAAGCATTTACTGTGCACTGTGCAGAGACTGAAGATTAACAGCCAAAGCATCCAGGTCAGTGAAATGATGCAAATGCATAAATAAGCTTTAAATAATAATAATAATTTTTATAATGATAACAATGAATCGCTCCCTCGTGAAGGAGGAAGCTTCCTGACTGACTGGTTGTGAAGGAGGAGGCCTCCTGACTGGCTGGTTGTGAAGAAGGAGACCTCCTGACTGGCTGGTTGTGAAGGAGGAGGCCTCCTGACTGGCTGGTTGTGGTGGAGGGAAGCCCCTGACGGTGGTGTTTGGCTTTGTGAAGGACGGAAGGCTCCTGCGTGGTGGTGTGTGATAGGGAAGGAAAGAATCCTGACTGAGAGTGACTCGTTGGGTTATTCGGTCTTGTCATTTTTTGAACACGGACATCACACTGAATTCATATGGCAATGCCAGTTCTGCAAACCACTTCCTGGTTTTCTTTGCGCGATTGTTTGGTAAACAACGACACCCACCTTACACACAAACTACATCACCACACACACACAACTATCACATCACACCACACACCACACACACTATCACCACACTACACAACACACACACACAAACACACAAACAAAAACAATGCACACAACACGTGTCACTGCAGTGTGTCCGGGTGAACTCCCGTTAGTGTTTTGCACAAAGGAAACTCTTCGGATGCTTAGTAGCTCCCTGACGACACACACGGTCTGACACATTAAACGTCTTTGAACCAGTATGAGCACAAGATGTCGTGTGTAGTCGGGATGGTGTGTTGGGGGGTGTGTACAAGTGTGTGAGCTCAATTTAAATTTTTTGGCATTCGGAATCAGCTGACACTCCCACAACATCCTAAATCACCACTATGAGTACATGAGGAAGCTCACAGGACGCTGAAACACCACAAAAACACCAGCTCAAATCCAGCCTGTTATTCTGACACTGACCGAGAGGTTAAAGGACTCAAATCTACCACATCTACCCGAATAAAACCGCCCGTTACGAAAAACAAGTTTCTAAAACAGGATATGGTGATCTCATGCGATATACCACCAGACAATATGAACGTGTGTACTCACAGAGACTGGCAATGTAACATCTGATCAACAAACAGTAGAGTTTCCTTTATATAATTAAAAACAGTTGCACAATAAATTGATGCATAAAAAGGCACAAATTGTTGAAGTAAAAGTTACCAAAATGCAGGAAAATGAAGTGTTTGATGTGCTCAAAATTTCAATTTGCTCTGAAGTGGAGAGCTCACTAAAGCTTTAACTAAAAATATAATTATCGTCTTTCTGCGTGTGTTCAGCCGTTGGAGGTCGGTCAGTTTTGTTGCGGATTGTTTCGAGGTCTGCAGGTGATTTGTCTCTGAACACCTTGCTGCAGTGGAAAGCACAGTAGCAGACTAGTGACTGTCCACAGCTGGAGGCTGGGGTCAACAGCTGGAGGCTGGGGTCAACAGCTGGAGGCTGGGGT
>NC_045754.1:3461671-3463672 GCF_008692095.1 Etheostoma spectabile
TGTCCACAGCTGGAGGCTGAAGTCCACAGCTGGAGGCTGAAGTCAACAGCTGGAGGCTTGTGTCAACAGCTGGAGCCTGGGGTCAACAGCTGGAGGCTGGTGTCCACAGCTGGAGGCTGGTGTCCACAGCTGGAGGCTGGTGTCCACAGCTGGAGGCTGGGGTCCACAGCTGGAGGCTGGGGTCCACAGCTGGAGGCTGGTCCCTGGTCCGCTGTGCATCCGTCGGACTGAGAAGTACGGAGCCAGACACTCAATCCTGTTATTTCACTTAGCGGTCGCATACTGGAAATTCTCTCATGGGAATTTATTTAATCTACAAAAACTCAACAATGACCCGTGGCTGCTGTAAGCGCAGCCTCTTCCTCTGAGATAAGACGGAGAGGCCGATGTCCAGCGGGGATCCTCCCTCCTCAACGAGTCACTAAGCCTTAATTCAACTGCAGTGAGGATCAAACCTGCGACCTTTGGGTTTCCCAGTAATCTCATTAACCCCCGGTCGACTGTCACTCTGGGTTTATGTAACACTGTGACATTTAAGGTTTTCCTCCTCTTTCTTTCCATTTCAGCAGCATTTTAGTCCATTTATGGAAGTGTGAAATACTTTCTTAAGTCGCAATTTGGTGAGTGAATACATTTAAAGGGTAACTCGTTTTGGGTTTTCTTCCAATCTGGACCCAACGAGCTGCATTGTGAGGTTACTGGCAGTGTCCTAATGTACCAAAGTACATTCAGAGATGCCGATTTTTTTTCAAAGGTTGTACTCGTTCTCCCGACGACTTAAAACGTTTATATATATATATAAATATATATTCATATACACACACACAAATATATATACACACATATACACACACACACACACATATACATATATGCATATATATACACCTCGGCCGGTTTGCACACTGCTGCTGATGAATCCTGAATGGGAAGAAAACCTCCACAACCACACTGTCGAGCTCTGTTGCGTAGTAGGTGACCTGAACTCAACGTTTCTCAATGAGCAGAGAAAGGAGAGTTTATGTAACACCCCCCCCCCCCCCCCCCCCCCCCCCCCCCCCAAGTTCCTGTAGCAGCACGATAAAGCCCATGATGTCACAATCACACATTCCAGTGTTACATGTAGCTGCAAAGTTCAGGTGTCCACATCTTTTAGTCAGGTGCTTTCCATCAAAGTGCTTTACAGCAAGAATACACTTTAAATACAAACGGTACAAAAAATGTAAGACCGAGACAGTAAAAAGTAAATAACACCATACAAATACATCATGGATAAATGAGCATTTAGGACTGATACGCGGCGGTGAATAAGTACGTCTTAAGCTTCGATTTAAAGGCCCCAGTTGAACATGCCGGTCTAATATCTGCAGGCAGACTGTTCCATAACGTTGGAGCGCACAGACGGCGAGTATCTATGTATTATTATGTATGTTTTGGTCAGTTTGTCTGCTTGTAAATCCCATTTTGCAGCAGTAACATTGAAGTGAGATGAGCAAACGTAGATGAAACAGATCATGGACAGGACGTCATTTGAAATTGGGAAAAATTTGAAATTGAGTAAAAAAGGTGATAAATTGCAATATAGCACAGAATATTGCAATACGTTCAAAATCGCAATATTATCGTATAAGTATCGTGATGGAAACGTGTCGTGGGGCCTCTGGTGCTCTCCTCAGGACCAAACACCAGACCTGGAGGAAGACTCTACCCACCCCCCTCCTTCTGAAACCCTCTCCCCCAACACATCTGAAACGGCTCCAATCCCCAATGTCCGCGTTCAAATCACTAATCAACCAAAACTCACTTTTTCTATGCAATAGAGCGTTGTGTGGAATCAATCATGTAATTTGGGGGAATTAAAAAGAACATTGAATTAGGACAACATGAGGACAACATGAGGACACCATGAGGACACCATGAGGGCAACATGAGGACACCATGAGGACAACATGAGGGCAACATGACGGCAACATGAGGACAACATGGGGACAACATGAAGAC
>NC_045754.1:3463697-3474110 GCF_008692095.1 Etheostoma spectabile
ATGGCAACATGAAGACAAACATCGAGGACAACAGGGGGCGACCGGAGGACAACATGAAGGAAACATGAAGACAACATGAGGACAACATGGGGCGACCTGAGACAAAATGGGGGCGACATGAGGGGGGGGAACATCGAGGACAACATGGGGGCGACATGAGGACCAACATGGGGGTCGAATGAGGACAAACATGGGGGCATACATGAAGACAAATGGGGCGAATGAGGACAACATGGGGGCGGACATGTGAGGACAACATGAAGACAACCTGAGGACCACCTGGGTGCAACCTGAGGAAACATGAGGACAACATGAGGACCACATTGTGGGCAACATGAGGACAAACATGGGAAAACATGAAGACAACATGCGGCAAAAATGAGGACAAACATGGAGACAAACATCGAGGACTACATGGGGCAACTGAGGACCACATGGGGGCGACATGAGGACAACATGGGGGCGACACTGGGACAACATGGGGGCAACATGAGGACAACATGGGGGCAACATGAAGACAACATTGGGACAACATGAGACAACTGGGTTGCACACATAGGAACATGAGGACAAAATGAGGACAACATGTGGGCGACATGAGGAACAACATGAGGACAACCTGAGGACAGATGGGGGCGACATGAGGACCACATGGGGACAAAATGAAGACAACATGGGGGCAAACATGAAGACAACAGGCGGGGCGACCTTGAGGAAATGAGGACAACATGAAGACAACATGGGGGCGACATGAGGACAACATGGGGGCGACATGAGGACAACCATGAGGAAAAACATTATAGACAACTGAGGACAACATGTGGGCGACATAGGACAACATGAAGACAACATGAGGACAACATGGGGGCGACAGGGGAGACCATGAGGGAAAACATGAGGACAACATGACGACAACCAAGGGGGCGACATGAGGCCAAAAGGACAACATGAGGACAAAATGAGGATAATCCACATCCCAGTTTGACAGACAGCACTCCGTTTCTACCTTTCCGGTGGTTTTGTCAGTGAAAACTTCCTTCCAGGAAAACTCCCCCGGTCTTTCAGCATCCACTTTGTCTAAAACACAAAGACAGTTGTGACGGACAGCGTATACCACCCCCCCCCCCCCCACCCACCCCCCCATAAAAGCCGCAGTCCTCCGCTAACCCAGTGATCCGTCTAATGTACTTCTATCTGGCTTATCCCTGTGCCCTCCGTACCAGACAAATGGGACATTATTGGCTCGGGTCGCTGCACGCCGCGCGGCCCCGAGCCGTCAATCATCCGCTCGCATATTCAGAAACGCTCCGACGCCAAATTAAATCTGACATCAAAAGCACGTGTTGAACAAAGTAAAGTATTTTCCAATCAGGTGTAATTGGCTCGCCGCAGCCAGCGGTGAGACGTGCGGGGAGTTAGGGGAAGCGGGCCGAGGTGGTCTCAAAGGGTGTTTTTATTATTTATTTATATTATTTTACGTCTCTACCGACTTCTGCAGCCGACGTGCATCAAAATGTCAGAATGAATGGGAAATATAGGAGGACTTTTTTTAAAATTATTCATTATTATTTATTTATTATTATTTTTACAGTGGCTTGTTTGCCACTACACATGATTGGAAGGGATGAAGAGAAGGGGATGGGACCCTGGGATTTGTAGTTTTAACCTCAAAAACTCCCAAATCTAGGCCGGAGAGATATATATCTAATAATATATATATATTTATATATATATATATATATAGATATATATAGAATAATATAGATCTATCTCCTAGATATCAGGAGTATATATAATATTATAGGATATCTACATATATATGTTTTGAGGGATAAAACTCACGATAGCTAGGAGATATATATATAATATTATTAATATCACAAATTGGGTTCTGTTTCAGCCGTCTTGTGAGTAATAACATGGATGGTTTGCCGTCCAACGGTCTTCACGAGAAAAATACAGAATCCTGTTCTTACGTCAGTTAATTTTAATTTTTTTTTTAATTTTTTTTTATGTAAGCTTGTGAGAAAAAAATTGACAATTGAGAAAGAAGTTTGGAAACAAGGAGACACACGTTGCAAAAAAAAGCATCAAACATAAGAATTTAAAAAAAAAATGCTAGAACCCCCCCGACCAAAAACATTGAAAAAACCTCTAACATCTAAATTTACGTGAGGATGACGCTAAGGGTTATAAACAACAAACTTTCCAACGTAAAAGTGTATTTATCAACACTGATTCAAAGAGGGTCTTAAGGGGGGGTTCATCTGACATATTGAGTCAATACGGTTAAATATTCATGCAGTAACATGACACGGGGGGGGGGGGGAGGGGGGGGGTAATTAATATATATTATATATATATATATATATAAAAGCTTCATATTAAAGTAAAGCCCATAGTTATATTATATAAACAATTCGTAAGCAATCAGAGCTGGTTAAGGCGCGAATAGTATGCAGGAGCCCCGCTCACCCCCGTAGTACCCGGTTACTGACTGACCACACAACACACGACACACACACACACACACAAAACCCACACACACACAACACACACACCACACACCCAAACACACCACACGTGATTGATAACCTATGCACTCCAGACAATGATGTGTGGTTATTAATGTCTCTGACCAAGCCGATGGATTGAAGAATTTTTACAATTTGAAATGTACCGGGGATAGTGGAGGACACCGAGGGAGTCTGAGACGAGGGGAGAGGAATGAATCAGAGGAGCGGAGAGGCGGGGGAGGGGGGGGGGGGGAGAGGAGAGAAGGAGAGAAGAGGAGAGAGAGAGGAGGAGAGAGAGACGAGAGAGCAGGAGAGAGAATGGGATAAACGAGGGCGGGGGAGCTTGTGTTTTTAGGGCCCGTGAAGCGTTCGCCGTTTTGAACGGCGTTGTTTTAGCAGTCGAGCCGTTCTAATAATGAGTCAGAACCGCTCTCGGAAACGCCCCTCCTCCTTCCATCACTCCATCCATCCCTCCATCCCTCCCTCCTCTCCTCCCATCCCTCCATCCTCTCCCTCAATTGCTTCATCCCCTCTCCCATCTGCTCCATTCCTCTACCCCATATCTCCCATCCTCTCTCCCATTTATCTCCATCATTCCTCCCCATCTCTCCATCTCACTCTCTATCCTATTCCTCTCTCGCCCATACTCTCCTCCCATATCTCCATACTTCCTCCATCCTCCATCCTCTCCTCCCATCTTCATACTCTCCTCCATCCTCTCCATCCCCCCTCCCATCTCTCACTCCTCTCTCCCATCTCTCATTCCTTTCCTCATCCCCTCTCCCATCCCTTATCCCCTCCCTCCATATCCCTCTCCATCCTCCATACCTCCTGTTACTCCATTCCTTTCCCTCCCCATCCTCTCCATTCCTTCCTCCATCTCCTACATGCTTCCTCCCCCCCTCCATCCTCTCCTCCATCTCTCCATCCTCTCCTCAATTCTCCTCCTCTCCTCAATCCTCCAGCCTCTCTCCCATTACTCCATATATCCTCCCATCCCTCCATCCTCTCCCCCATTCTCTCCCCTCGCCTCCATTCTCTCCATCCTCTCCTCCCATCTCTCCATCCTCTCCCTCCTTCATTCCTCCAGCCCTCCTCACCATCCTCTCCTCCCATACAGCCCTACCTCCTCCCATACTTTCGTCCCCTCCTCCATCACTCTATCTTCTCCTCCCAAACTTCCTACACTTTATTTTTTCTTAATCAACTATTAATAACTTAATCCCTCCCTCCCTCCCTCCTCCTCCTTCACGTCTTTTCATTTCAAACCAAAGACAAACTTCCTACACTTTATTTTTTCTTAATCCATTGTCTCCACCTTTCATTATCCTGTCTCCCTGACTTCCACTATCTCCCTTCCTTTTTTAAATTTCCTTCCACCCCTATTATTGTCTCCCTTGTCATTTTTCCTACCTCCTTTCCATCCTACCCTCCCTTCCTCCTTCCTTCACGTCTTTTCTTTTCAAACCAAAGACAAACTTCCTAAACTTTACTTTTTCTTAATCATCTATTTCCCACCTTTCCTTCTTCTCTTATCCTCCTTCAACTATCTCCTTCAGTTAGTAATTTCTTTACCAACTAGCTATTTCCTTCCTGTACTCTTCCTCCACTCTGCCAACCTTCCCTTCTCCTTCCTTACGTCTTGTCTTTTCCAAACCAAAAGACAATACTTCTAAATCACGTACTCTTCTAATCAACTATTTCCCACCTTTCCTTCTTCTCTTTCTCCCTGCTTCCACGCATATCACCTTCCTTGTTAAATTTCATTCACCGAACCCTATTCCTTCCCTTGTCCTCTTTCCTCTCCTCCCTCCCCCCTTCCTTCACGTCCTCCTTTCCGAACCAAAGAGGAGCTGCTGCTGGACTGATTGCAGCTGTTGTTTTAGGAGTCTTCTGTTGTTTACTACCCCAGCCGAGAGGAAAACGACGTCGCTTTGAGGCTCGAAGCGGAGAAAGTTCATTTTGAAGCCATCTGTCCCTCAGGATGCTGATTAATTTGTCGCCGGCTGCCTGTCATTCAAACCGTTTGATCTGCACTCTTACTAATTGATTTTTTAATATTTTTAAGGAGGGAAAAAACAACAAAAAAAACATGACTTTGATGAGGGTTTTTTTGATCAGAGGAGCTTTTTTTTTTTAAAGTAGCAGTGTGTTAAATCTCAGCTGAATCAAAGAAAACGGAGTAAACACGGCAGATCTGCCCGTTTTATGTCTTTATAGAAAGAACTTCTGGCTCCGTATTGTCTGAATTTGACCTCTTTTATTCTTTCCGATTTTGACAATATTCCATCTACCCCCCCCCCCCCCCTCAAACCCCAACGCGTTTTATTCTCTCAGGGAAGGAACGTGTGAGAAATATAGTTACTGCCGCGTCTATGAACCCTTGTGTATGTCTACCGTCAACCATGAAACAGTGCTATCACTTTTTCTGGACATTTTGTACTTTTTCAATGTTGTGGGGGCTTTTTTTTTTTCAATGTTTTTTCCAAAGTTACTTGATATTTTTAATCCACATTAAAAACCTTTCCAGCGCTTTAGTTGGAAGGCCCATTTTTTTTGGACAAAAAAAAACACTGAATGCGGTCAAATTGACCCGGGTGCACAACAGCGGGTTAAAGCTGCAGCCGAGATATTTTAATATATTAATCTCCTTCAAGTGCAGACATGTTGGACCGCACGAACGATTCAGCAGTGACACAAAAACATCGTGTTTCGATCTGATTACAAGCAAGAATCTGGGGAAATTGAGTATCGTTACATGTCATCTTCTTTGTGGCAACAAGGCGTCAGGAAAATTACCAGCCACTAATATCAAAATGGAATAATGAATTATACTAAAAAATACAGTCTATTTGTAATGCACTTTTACACGAAACAAATCTCAAAGTGCTGGCTGCAGGGTAAGATGTTAAAAACACGGCGTTTAAAAGATCTGGAAATAGTGCGAACGAATTTTTGCGCGAGGTTAAAACTCCTAAGTTTGCTAAAAAAGAAATGTTTTTAGGCCTTTTTTAGAAGGTATCACTAGTCTGTGGTGCCATTAGATGGTCGGGGGGGGGGGGGGGGGGGGGGTACTCAGTGGTCGGGGGGGGGTGGTCCTCAGCAGGTCGGGGGGGTCCATTGTACGAGGAGCGGCGGAGCGAATGCACGATCCCCCGTGGTGCTGAGCTTAGTTTGGGGACAGGATTTGTTTTTTTTTAAATTGATGTAGTCAATTTTTAATTATCTTTTTGTCGTTTCTTTTCAATTTTTTGGAGTTTGTTTTTTTGTCCATATTCCGATTTTGTTGGTCATGGATAGGCTGGACGGTTGTCATGTGATATTGTTGACGGGATTCAGATAATTGACCGCGTCATGTGATATTGTGCGTGAGTACAGCTCTCCGACGCTGTAATGTGCTATTGTGACGTGGATTACAGATATTTACGGTCATGTGATATTTTGACGGAATACAGATATTTTTACCGCTGTCATTGAACGTGAAGTGGGGGATTACAGTATCTGCGCTGTCTGTCGATATTGTGACGTGGATTACAGATATCTGAACGCTGTCATGTGATATTGTGACGTGGATTACAGATATCCGACCGCTGTCATGTGATATTGTGACGTGGATTACAGATATTTTACCGCTGTCATGTGATATTGTGACGTGGATTACAGATTATTGTACGCTGTCATGTGATATTGTGACGGGGATTACAGATATCTGACCGCTGTCATGTGATATTGTGACGTGGATTACAGATATTTTACTGCTGTCATGTGATATTGTGACGTGGATTACAGATATTGATCCGCCTTGGTTCATGTGAGATTGTGCGTGGTTACAGATATCCAACCTCGGTCCTGTGATATTTGATGTGATTACAGATATTGAACGGCTTGTCATGTGATATGGACGTGATTACAGATATTTTACTTCTTCATTTGATATTGTTAACGTGGGTAATTACAGATATATGAACGTGTTGTATGTGATATTGGGACGTGGATTATCAGATATTTTACCGCTGTCATGTGATATGTGTGACGTGGATACGATATTTTACCGCTGTCAGGGATATTGACGTGGAGTACAGCATTTTAGCCGCTGTCATGGGATATGTGACGTGGATACAGATATCCGACCTCTGTCATTGTGATATGGTGACGTGGGATACAGATATTTACGTCTGTCATTGTATGTGACGGGGCTTACAGATATTGACCGCTTGGTCATGTGATATTGTGACCCGTGGATACCAGATATCCGACCTCTGTCATGGTATATTTTTGACGTGGATTACAGATATCTGACCGCTGTCATGTGATATTGTGACGGGATTCAGATATCAGAATGCTGGTGTGTGATATTGTGACGTGGATTACAGATATTTGTGACCGCTGTCATGTGATATTGTGACGTGGATTTACGATATCTGACCCCGCTGTCAGTGATATTGTGACGTGGATTAAAGTATTTACTTCTTTCATTGATATTGTGACGTGGGTCACGATATATGACCGTTTGTCATGTGATATTGTGACGTGGAGATTTCAGAGATTTTACTTCTGTCATGTGATATTGTAGACGGGGATTCGAGATATTTTAATGTCTGTCATTGATATTGTGAAGTGAATTACAGATATTTTACTCTGTAATGTGATGAAGATAACATGAAGACAACATGAAGACAACATGAAGATAACATGAAGACAACATGAGGACATTTAATTTAATTTGAAGTGTCTTTTAGAACTGCAAAGATTAATGCCTAACTAATAAAATAATCCTATTTTGATAATTGCTTAATAACTTTGAGGCATTTTTAATGGGAGTTTTGTGATGTCAGCTCGTTAAATATCGTTAATCTTCTAGTTTCTTCTCTCCTCTGGGACAGGAAACTGAATATCTTTGAGTTGAGGACATAACGAGACATTTGAGGATCTTGGCCTTTTAAAAAAAGTATTTCACCATTTTATGAAATTTTAGAGTCTGAACAACTAATCCATTAATGCAGAAAATGAGCCACAGATCAATTAACAATGAAAATAATCGTTGGAAACTCCATATGTAGGTGTGTGGTTCCTGTTGGGTCTTGTAGTCCTTGTGTTTCACTGCTGTCAATACTGATTAAGGGCTGGACCCACCGCGCCCTCTGCCCCTTGAGCTCTTCCCTATCTGTGTGTGTGTGTGTGTGTGTGTGTGTGTGTGTGTGTGTGTGTGTGTGGTGTGTGTGTGTGTGTGTGTGTGTGTGTGTGTGTGTGTGTGTGTGGTACAAGTGCACACAAACACACCCACAAAGTCAATTAAGCACTCCCTCGCTGTGGACTGTTTGCTGGAACTGGATGAGCCATTACATAAATAATCCAACACCCACACGCCAACCAGTCCTCCAAACCCGTGGTTCCAGACCTCTGTGGTCCGAGGTTCTGCCACAGTTATGCCAGATAAACCCATGTACCCCTTAATCGATTCCAAATGTACAACACTATCAATAATCTGTGAATGTTATGGTTAGTTTAGTCTATATTGCTCCGGTGCTGGGATTCACTCTTTTCAGCCGGATGTCCGTCCCCGTCCTCTGTCTCTGTGTGTGGCACTTAACCTGGGGGGTGCATTTGAGGACTATGGTTACGGTCCCAGGTCTCTGCAGGGTAAATCCAGACAAACTAGCAAGACTATCTGTGTGAAACGTACTGTTGAGTTGCTTTAGTCATCTTTTAGTCTTGTAGTGCCGTTTGTCTTTTTAGTTCTTCTTCATTTTAGTTTTGTTATTTTAGTCTCTTTAGTATCCTGTCCTTGTCTCCTTTAGTTCCTTAGTTCCTTTTAGTTCTTTTAGTCAGTTTAGTCATTTTAGTCTCTTTTAGTCTAGTCCTTTTAGTCTCCTTTAAGTCTCCCTTTGAGTCTCCTTTTAGTCTCCTTAGTAGTCTCCTTTTAGTCACATTTTAGTCATCTTTAGTTCCTTTAAGTCTGTAGTCACCTTTTGGCCGCCTTAGTTCCTTTTAGTCCGTTTAGTCACTTATTAGTCACTTTAGTCACTTTTAGTCTCCTTTTTGCCTCCTTTTAGTCTCCTTTAGTCGCTTTTGTGCTTTTTTGTCGGATGTCGTCGTACGTCCTCTGTCGTGTGTTGGCGCTCAAACCTGCGGCGATGATCTGAGGACTATGGTTACCGGTCCTCAGGTAGGTATTCTTTTAATCAAACCATCATTTCTATTTTTTCCAATTAAATGAGCTGCTCTACGATCAGTCCAAGGACCCCTTGGCAACTGCAGGAGTACCCCGAGGGGTACGCATACCCCTGGTTGGGAACCACCAGCTAACCGCAGGTGGTTCACCTGCACCACCTGATGATGTTGTAGTTTCTCTTCCTGTTTTCATCTACTCCACACACTCTCTGTATATCTTTATTATCTGTATTTATATTTTTCCGTTACAAGTACTTACTTTTTCAATATTATTCATGGTCACAGGTGAATATAACTTATATTATGGTTACCTACTTTTGCTTTATTACTTTAATTACATATTCAATTTAATTTTAACGTCACTTTCACTGCAATGTTGTGTTTTTCTTGTACTTTACTTTACAAAACCTTTATTTGACGCCATTTTACTTCAGTCTACCTTCTGCTCGTTGTCTGTTGTTTGGCTGTTCTTCGTGTGTGTTTACTTGTTTGTTTGTTTTGCTTTCATTGTAGAAAATGCTGCTGTAACAAGGGAATTTCCCCGCTGTGGGATGAATAAAGTATCATCTCATCTAATCTAAGTTTCTTTCCACGTGTCAATCGAATGATCTTAAACTCGGTAAAACAGCTCATGTGAATGAAGAGTGTTTCTATCCAGCGGCCTTAAAGCCAATAAAAACCCGTGGGGATGACGCCACATGCACAACACCGTCTGGCGTAAGATCTTTTTGTGCATTCTTACTGAGTTGGAGAAATGGTTTCATGTCTCCCAGTATCAGATCCACTACTCTGTCCGTCATTACCTGCCATGTGCATTCCCTTTGTAGGCGCGGCAGCCATTCAGGATGTGTGGTAATGATTCAGTAATCTGTCCTGTAGTGTAATGCTAACGGTGAGGGGAATGAGATGTAGGAAACCAGATAGAAAGGTGGAGTCTGGTAGGAAGAACTTGTAATCTGGCTTTTACTGAGAATATGGCGATGTCCTCACTAAGTGCAGTAGTCTTAAGAAATGGGGATCAGCAGAGGGAAGACATGCCTGTTTTTCCAGAAGTTTCAGTCCAGCCAGTGTGGTTTTCGTTGTTGTAGTAAGTCCTTAAGAGTTCCCTGGGCCCCGGTTGGTGTTTAAGTAGCTATGACCCCGTATTATCCTCTCAGACCCTCACAGTCCCAGACTCAGACCACACCCACTCCAGTGATACGCTAGATCGGACACAAAGATCGTTCAGGTCTGGCCAGACACAAAACCCCGCAGAATGGGCGTTAAGTTTGTGGTAATGATTCAGTAATCTGTTCTGTAGTGTGATGCTAACAGTGAGGGGAATGAGTTGTAGGAAACCAGATAGAAAGGTGGAGTCTGGTAGGAAGAACTTGGAATCTGGCTTTTACTGTAAACATGGCGATGTCCTCACTAAGTGCAGTAGTCTTAAGAAATGAGAAAGAGTGATCAGCAGAGAAGACATGCAGCTACATGCTGACCCGACACCAAAACCCGTAGAATAGCCGTCAAGTTCCCCGCTGGGTTTTCTTTTGAAACCAAGGAAGAGGGGGTCTGACACAACGGGACCAAGGTCCAGGAACCGGGAGGATCGAGCCAGCTCCCTAACATCTTTATCATCATTATTCAGCATGTTCACAAGGTGGGACCATGCTGGTATAAAGCCATATCACATTTGGTACCCCCAGTCCCGCTTTCCATTGGGGTCTCAGGTGCTGTGTGTGTGTGT
>NC_045754.1:3474120-3475661 GCF_008692095.1 Etheostoma spectabile
GTGTGTGTGTGTTAGGGTTAGTCCAAACTCCTTTTGCACTAAGTTCACAGTTTTGTTAGACATTTCACTCAGCACTTCCTGTTTCACACACACAGGATAAACCAAGACCATTAGTATCTATGGGAGTCTGCAGGTGAGTCCATTTTGTTACATTGAGGTCATGAAAAAGGATTACAAACACACACCGACTGGAAGAGCAGGTTTTTCCAAAACACACATATCTCTCTCACACACGCACACGCGCACGCGCACACGCACACACACACACACACACACACGTAGTTAAGTGTTGCAGCATAAGGAGTAGAGGTGTTGCGACAAAACCAGTTGTGGAAGAAGTAAAAGTACTAATACCACCCTGTGAAAATACTCAACTACAAGTGAAAGTCCTACATTCTACATTCAGTTTTTATTTTATTTAAGGCTTTTTAAGACATTTGTACTTGCATTTTTAGTCTGCTGCTGTGATTGCTGTCTGTACTTAATAAATAAATAAATTACTAAAAGGCAGGAAGTTGAAAGCGAGAAAAGCACCATTCCTGAGCTACCGATGTGAGGAGGCTTCTGTGTACACGCCCACCGACCTGCTGTTTGGAAAACTGCCTTAAAACAGACGCATCACCATGTAGAGACACATGCGGATCCTTTGCATAATGTTGTCAGACACTTAGAATAATACTGTGAGCCGGTCAGTGGCAAAAAAACAGAAGTTTTAGTCAACACAAACTGAAGGGGAACATTTGCCCTCATGGATTACATCACAGCCTGGTTACTGCCAGTTACAGCGTTCTTGCTCAAAACTGGATAAAAAAAAAATCAAAAATTTGTGTTCAAATTGGTCACCAATGCATGGGGGAAAACAGAGTCCTGGTTGAAAGATATACTGACCAAACTGGCCATGAGACCAGATGTGTCGGGACGTGTCACATCAGTTAAAGAAAAGTCATAACAAAGAGAGAAACAGTTTCTATTTATAGGTGGGAAACCTTGGATGACACATTGCAGCGTGGCATTGCCAAAGTTGAATCACTGAAACATTTCAAAAAGCCGCGAGGAACCAAATCCGAGTCGGAAAATGCTCATTTTGTAACGACTGCGTTCGGATATCTAAGCTCATTTGCCACAAAGCTGGAGCTCATCCTCCCTTCCTGGAGATTATAGTGTTGTGGTAACTTGTGTTAACCTAAGGTGTTTCTTATATTCCGACCACGCAATCTACTCAGTGAGGGTGGAGCACTTCTTTTAACCATGTGCTACGAATGCCTGAATGTTTTCCCATCCCACAATGCACTGGTAGTTCTGTCAGTGAGGACCCAAAGTGGTGATGAATCATTAGCTTCGTTCGAGATAAACTCAACGTCTGTCTGTAGAGTCTAGAGTTCCAAAGATTCATTGATTAGGTGTCAGTAGAGCTCGGCCGATAAAGGGTTTTTAAGGCTGATACCGATACGAATATTTGGTAAATTTAAAATCCAATATATGTATGTATATTTTTAAATATCCAGAAATACGTAACAAAACAAACAGATTTCCCTAACATT
>NC_045754.1:3475671-3475761 GCF_008692095.1 Etheostoma spectabile
AGTTATTTATGAGTTCTCATTAAAATAATACGATAATAATTTGTTTTGTTGCCACAAAAGAGCATCAAAATATATTAAAGTTCTGATAAA
>NC_045754.1:3475771-3482466 GCF_008692095.1 Etheostoma spectabile
AGAAAAATACAAACTTAAGATATGAAACTTAAAATCCTTGGAACAAAAACACATTAACAAAAAATAATCAGTGTTGCCAACAGGGACGTTGTAGAGCCCTCGGTTGACAACTGATGCAACGCCTCACTAACAGGGACGTTGTAAGCGTTCCTCGTGGGCCAACTTGCAAAGCACATCACTAACGGGGACGTTGTAGAGCGTCCTCTGGTGGACAGACTATGCAACCCGTCACTAACGGGACGTTGTGAGCGTCCTCGGTGACAGACTATGCAACGCCATCACTACGGGGACGTTGTAAGCGTCCTCTGGTGCAGACTATGCAACGCCATCCTACGGACGGTTGAGAGCGTCCTCTGGACAGACTATGCAACGCCATCACTAACAGGACGTTGTAGAGCGTCCTCTGTGACAGACTATGCAACGCCATCACTACAGGGACGTTGTAAGGTCCTCTGTGGACAGACTATGCAACGCCATCACTACAGGGACGTTGTGAGCGTCGTCCTCTGGTGGACAGACTATGCAACGCTCACTAACGGACTTTGTAGAGCGTCCTCGTGTGGACAGCTATGCAACCCATCACTAACAGGGACGTTGTAGAGCGTCCTCTGGTGGACAGACTATGCAACGCCATCACTAACAGGACGTTGTAGAGCGCCTCTGGTGGACAGACTATGCAACGCCGTCACTAACAGGACGTTTTAGAGCGTCCTCTGGTGACAGACTATGCACGCCTCACACAGGGACGTTGTAGAGCGTCCTCTGGGAAGACTATGCAACGCCATCACTAACAGGGACGTTGTAGAGCGTCCTCTGGTGGACAGACTATGCAACACCATCACTAACAGGGACGTTGTAGAACGCCTCTGGTGGACACTATGCAACGCATCACTACAGGACGTTGTAGAGCGTCCTCTGGTGGACAGACTATGCAACGCATCACTAACAGGGACTGTTGTAAGCGTCCTCTGGTGGACAGACTATGCACGCCCATCACTAACAGGGACGTTGTAGAGTGTCCTCTGGTGGACAGACTATGCAACGCCATCACTAACAGGGACGTTGTAGAGCGTCCTCTGGTGGACAGACTATGCAACGCCATCACTAACAGGGACGTTGTAGAGCGTCCTCTGGTGGACAGACTATGCAAACACTCATAACATGGTTGACCGTCCGTTTTTATTTTTAAATATTAATTTATCAAATACATTTATTTGTCATTATGAATGATTCTGATGAATGCATTTTTTATTTGGACATTATAAATTCCAATACCGATAGTTTGGGATATGCCTAATATTGGCCGATAATATCGGCCCGCCAATATATCGGTCGGGCTCTAGTTGTCAGCTAATAAATTAATCTGCAACTACTTTGATAATCAATTAATCGGTTTGGGTCATTTTTTTTTTTTAAACTTGTGATTCCAGCTTGTTAATGTGAATATCTTCCAGTTCCTTCTCTCCTCTGTGACAGTAAAGTGAACGTCTTTGAGTTGTGGAGCAAACGAGACATTTGAGGACGTCATTTTGGGCTTTTGGGAAACACTGAGAGACAATATTCTCCATTTTATAGACTAACTTCTATAGACAAATAAAGGATTAATTGAGAAAATAATCAACAGATTAATCGCCAGTTAAATAATCGTGTATTGCAGCCCTAATAGACATCTGCATGAGTTTATCTAAGTAAATTACAGGAAATTAGCACATTATCAACACCACTGTGACCTTTGGTTAGGCGGTGGTGGTGGTGGTGGTGGTCCTGGTGCTGGTGCTGGTGCTGGTGCTGGTGGTGCTGGTGGGGAATCTAAGGGAAAGCTGTGTGATGGACTGGCTGATTTCGAGGAAGTAGACTGTGTTTTTAGTTTTCAATCTGTCGAGGAGTAAAAAAAAAAAAAAAAAAAAAATAAGGAAGAAGAAGCGAGCAGAGCGGTGGCAGCCTGCAGCACAGGTCTCAGTTCAGGTCTGACCCGTTCTGGTCCTCCATGAATGAAGCTGCCATCCGGGCCAGAAAGGCTCTGGCTCCGTGGATCATCGGATTCACCAAGCCGCCACGCAGTGCCTGAGGCATGGCTGATATCTGGCCGCTGCAGTGCCAGGGTGCTGTACCCGACCACCGCAGTGCACGGATGCCTTCACATGTCAAAAAGGACACTCCAAAAAACAACAACAACACAACAACAACAACACCGCTGTGTGTCTCTGCTTCTCTCGTTACGCGCGATACCTTTACGCGCAAAAGCAAATTCCAACTAATTACGATTTTTACGCACTTGCATGCGCTGCCACACGAGCAAACTTCACCGAAACCAAACCCTGATATGGCTAAATCCGCAGAACACACACACACACACACACACACACACACACACACACACACACACACACACACACACACACACACACCAACACAAACAACACACCCACACAACAACCCACACACACACCACAACAACACACACACACCCACACCACACACACAGAGACGCACACACACACTGGTAAGTGTGTGAAGAGTGAAATGTTCTCTCACCTCCTGATGTGAACTGAAGCTACAGCGGCGGCTGCCTTGAGACTGAGGAGCAGTGGTTAGTGAACCGTTGACCAAATCCAACAGATCCGTGGTAGGCACTGCAACAGTGACTAACGACTGGACTTCCGGTGTCTTTTACTTTCAAAATAAAACTCAAGAAGGTTGGGATTTCCTTATTTGTCTGACACTGTCGGCTCTATCGCCACAGCGCTGTGTAGTAATGTATGGCGACACCATGGATGCATTCTGGGATAGGAGAAAAAAAACACACTAGGTTGTTTGAGTTTCAAGTTCAAGTTCAACTTTATTTATCCTTAAAAAAGGGAATTTAGTGTGCAGCAAGATATCTAAAAAAAACTAAAAACATACACAAACCACACCAGTTGCCAACTACGTTAGAAACACAACACAGGACACACATCAGCACGCCAATGGAGACACTCCGTCCCGCTAAACCAGTGACAGGGTCCAATCGGAGAGTACACAGGTCAGTGTGTCATGATTAACAATGACAGGAATAGGTTCATATTTCCATTAGAAGTCAATCCAATCACAAACACTAAGCTCTAGACGCAGCGACGGCGGCTCGGCTAAATAGTCTCGGGAAGGAACATATGCACCTGCAACGCCACACAATATTAAATGAAGTTAACTGGTGACACAATAGAGTAACGTGACATATTTAAATAAGTTGGATACATGGTTACAACCCATGATCTCTTACCGGGGGATCTCCGTGTGTCCTTCGTCCGCAGCAATCCCAACGATTGGTCCCAGAACGTCCAACTTAGAGAGTGAATGCCGTGACATATTCTTTGTAAATCTGTACTATCATTCCCTGAAAGAACCGAGCAGACCGGCCTTGATGCACCATCCTGAGTCTCTTCAGAACTTGGAGCTGGCTTGGAGGTTCTGGTTTCCTGAAGCGTACCGAGTTTGAGAACGGCAACACACAGAGAGCGGACTCACACACAGAATAACAGGCTGTATCCTGGACATGTTCTCCCTTTGATCCAGACTAGGATTTACCAGTTTATCTACATTTTCACGACAATTTAATCTCGATATTTGCCTCATATTATATGCTATGTAGCCTACATATACAAGTCTGTAATTAGGACTAATTGGCTTCTCATCTGCAGGTCTCCTGGGTGGAAGCCCTGTGTTTGTTTGGGGACAACAGTCTCTTTTTTAAATAATAATTATAATGTATACTTTATTAATCCTATTGAATTTAATCCAATGTTTTCAATCTGTTGTTATTACACACAGGCCTGAATTATACACACATACAGTACCTATACATGCACTAAATGGAGAGATGTGAGTATGGGGGGGTTGCCCAATGAGCAGTTGGGGGTCTACCAGTCCACCACCAGACTTTGGTCCGTATGTGGACTTGAACCAGCAACCCTCCGGTTCCCAACCCAACTCCCTACAGACTGAGCTACATGCTCAACTTAATGTCTAGTCTCAATAAAAATACAAAACTATTATATAACAATGATGAGAAAGGTCAGAAATTAAGGTCATTACGATTTTATTTTAATTTCATCAACTCAAGGTGTTTATTTTGAAGGGTCAGTCACCTTACATCCGGGTGCCGTCTCTCTAACTTGCCACAGCTGATTGGCTGTGGCTTCTATTGCCAAACCGCGCCGGAGACTCTCTGAGAACCTGCTCCACCTCTGCAGGGTTAAGACACATCATGCAGTAGAAACACTAGGGGAACACTAAAGGAGCAGTGCAATGGTTTATGGTTCCATCTTCACATCTCAGCAGTGTGAGGGTGGATGCACGTGCACTCAGTTAAACACACACATCTGTTTCTTCTGCAGAGCTGTGTGTGTGTGTGTGTGTGTGTGTGTGTGTGACTCTGCTTCTATCAGCTGATCCATGTAATCTGTGTGTCAGAAGCTCTCTGTGGGAGAGAGGAGGAAGACGTCCATTGTTCCAGAGTTGTTGGTATTTAAAAATCTGATATGCCGATATACAGTATATTAAAAAAATATATATATCACCGCTGCATCCTAACTTTTCAACATTTCCTGAGGAAGACACACAGACACACACAGTCACACACGACAACCCACACACCGCCGGGACTGCTACCACAACTCAACACCACAGCCAACGACACCAGCATACCAGACCGACCAGACAGAGACACATCGACACACGGGTGCACAACACACACCACACACGCCCAAGACCAAGGATACGCGAGACACAAGACACAACACCAAACCCACAAACCACCAACAGACACCGAAGGAGCACCACATCGACACTACAAACACACGCAACAAACACAGAACGCCACCTGCCACACGTACACACCCAACGCACACAACGACACACAACACCACACACACACACACACACACACACACACACACACACACACACACACAACACACACACACACACACACACACACACACACACACACACACACACACACACACACCGCCTCTACAGTTAAGCTCCCATCAAAACCACTCCCTCTCATCCTTCACTCTTCATCTCTCTCTCTCTCTTTCTCTCTGCTTTCTCTCCCTCGCTCTCTCTCTGCTTCAATAAACACACACACACTCACACAGACACCCCTCCGACCCCTTGGCGCCATAAACACACTGATGCGCAAACACCAACACACCATTAGATGCCATATCCTCTCAACACAAACACCAACCACACACACACCACACACAACCACACACACCACACCCACAAAATCAAACACACACAACAAATCAACACCCACACATACATTAGATGCTCGTATCCCCTCCCCACAACCCACACACTCACACACCCACACACAACACACACACCCACACACACACCCACACACCACACACACGCACACACACAACACCACAACAAATCCACACAACAACACATAAATTAGGATGCCACCTCCCACAAACAACACCACAACACACACACACACACACACACACACACACCAACACACACACATGAGAGGCACATATCACTCATAAAACACACACACGGGGACGAAAAGTAACACCGACACACGACAGCACCACACACACAAACCGTAACGCCACTAGCACTGCATAGCACATCCCTACCTCCACACAACACACATTTACCATCCAGTCCACACAGGCCATCAAATGTTATACACACAATCATAACGCCACACATACATAGGATACACATATCCTCCCACACAGACACACACGTGCACACACATTTCTTGTATAGTGACATAGTCCATTCAGTATTGTATAGTACATCTACTCAAGTCCTATTAAGCCCACGTTGATGTGCTTTACTTGAGTATGTCCAGTTGTTGCTGGTGTCTGATTGCCCTCCTCTACGTCTCAGAGGTAAATCCTGGACCTTTAACTCCACTAAACTTGTCTGACATAGTTTTCCCGCCCTTCCTGTCCATTGAAAACCTCCCATCTCCAGCTGTGTTGATGTTGAATGCTTGTGATAAACTGAGGATGAGGTATTCCTGTGTGTGTTTCTCCTTCTTAAGATCAAAAATAACTTTATAAAGCCCCTTGGATCAGCTAGAAAAGACATAAATATGTTGATCGTGTCTCTATTTGAGGCTGGTTGGCCCAGTTGGTGACAATGTGGAGCTAATAACCCCAAGGTTGAGGGTTTGATTCCTGTATGGATCAAAAACATTCGGGGATCAATAAAGTGATTCTTATTTCAGATTTAGATATGGATAGTGATTCCTATGCGTTGTTAAAATACAGCTGCAGGTCATACTTCAAATATACATCCATCCATCCATCCATCTTCATCCTTTTTATCCGGTATCGGGTCTCGGGGGCAGCAGCTCCAGTAGGGGACCCCAAACTTCCCTTTCCTGAGAAACATCAACCAGCTCCGACTGGGGGATCCCGAGGCGTTCCCAGGCCAGGTTGGAGATATAATCTCTCCACCTAGTCCTGGGTCTTCCCCGAGGCCTCCTCCCAGCTGGACGTGCCTGGACCACCTCCCTAGGGAGGCGCCCAGGAGGCATCCTTACCAGATGCCCGAACCACCTCAACTGGCTCCTTTCGAAGTGAAGGAGCAGCGGCTCTACTCCGAGCTCCTCTCGGAGGACTGCGCTTCTCACCTTATCTCTAAGGGAGACGCCAGCCACCCTCCTGAGGAAACCCATTTCG